>NC_064626.1:963519261-963822292 GCF_023864275.1 Schistocerca cancellata
AAGGAAATGACACAAAAATTCACAAAAGTCTTACGTAACTAGTGGGATACTTGGGTACTGGAGTAGTGCTAGTTAGTGTAAGAAAAACATGAAACTAACGAAAATTATTATTTATTTTGCAAAAATTCTGAGAAATCACCATGGCACTTTTAGTTATGAACTGAACAAGTTATATCCTGGTTCTTTTCGGAATGTGAAATTACCTCTCATGGTGCAGTAGAATCAAGTGTCCAAAATGTGGAATGATTGAACATAGAACAGTTTTAGAAAAGTTCTTGACAAAGTATTGTTCACACAGTAGAATCTGAGGAGACGGTTTTCGATCTTGTGGAAAAATATTCGTCAACAAAAGCCCAGTAACTTTCCAGTAATATGCACACATCAAAGAATACAGTACGGAGCGTACTCTTGGAGCAGCAGTTACACTCTTGTGATAATAATCAACATGTGCAGGAAAGAGTGCAAAAGAATTTGAGTCATTAGTCCATTTCTGTTAATGCGTGGTGTTATAGTGGGTACACTGAGACGTTTTTAAACAGTTTCTATGAGCGTAAGTTGTTGCTATAAAAAGCAAATTCTTTACGTTAACAGAAAACTAAATACTTGCTTTCGATCGTTAGTTTTTTCTCAAACGCCTCGGTTTAGGGTACTCAACTATATTTTTAATTATGATCCAAAGGGTTTCGGAAACCAAGTTTATGCTCATCAGCTCGGTGAGCGAACTGATAGTGAGGTGCAAGATGCAGAAGGTGAAGAAGTTTAGTTCTCCGATGTACACTTACCTGATATCGGTAGCCAAAGTGTTCGCTACGGACGACGGGCGTCCTATTGTTGTTTGACAACGAAGTTCTGTTTGACTTCTCTAGCGCTGAATGAAAGAGCATAGAATAGTATGCAGATGTCCAAAGTACAGAAACTGGTCGATTAAAGTATTTGCGAAAGAAACTCTTGTTGCACAATTTTTCGTTGACTGAATTGTACATTTGGCATTATTCCAAGTAAATTAGTAGAGTTTATTTAGTACCAAATGACGTGCAGGCTGAAATTTGTGAGGAAAGTGGTGCATATCCGTGTCCGGCCATATAGATCGAAGTTTCCCTATATTATTTAAGACAAAGGTTTCTTTCAAAAAACTAGAACGTTTTCCCTCCTCATTTTTGTCCAAACAGAGCTTGTACCTAATCTCTTAGCGACTTCATCGTCGATGAGGCGTTAAACCCAAGTTTTTCTGTCATTTTTTTTTAAATTAAAGTGAGAGAATTCTACCTGCAAACCACGCAGGTTAGTGCAGTGTAACGGTGTTAGTTGTACATAAGAGGAAAGCGGCTTCCCCAAACGATTTTAGATGAACAGCCAATGGCAGAAATGCGAATGAAAGAACGTAAGATGAAGCCAGAACTAACTTAATTTATTGTATTCGGTAAGCGATCAGCAATTGGAACAAGCAGCTGCCGAGTAATGTTCGTCTTATTGCAAGGTGAGCACAGACCACTCACTGTTTTCTTGTGGATGTTTGTAGCTTATCGTTTCCTAATTATGAGTATAAACTGATTGAACCATTTGTTAATGTATTTTGCTCCTTTACATACTATTTATGTGTTTCTTATTTGGCTTTGGGAACTCTATCCGTCGCTTGTTTCAGTCTAGTGATAATTAAATTAATTATCGTTTTATGGACAATATTTTTGTGATTTTTGGTATATTTCTTCCTTTTAGCTTTTTAGGTGAGGTAAACTGCTGCAGGATACATGTTAAAGACGCTAGAACTGGAATGGCAAAAGTCCGCGTTTGGCCCTTTGGAGTAATTTTCTGGGACGACACACAGTATGGTATTTAATTGTCTGACAGTATGTCGCCACTTATTCCAACACCGTAAGCGAGACGCATACCACTCCCCTAACAATGTAGTAACCAAAACACGTTTCTGTGACACTCGATTTTTTCCGAATTTCGTGCCGATATTCGTAAGAAAAGAACCAACACGTGTAATCAGTGCCTTTATATAATACGTTTTCATTTCGAGATTAACATATTGTTGACATATTTCTGTAGTCTGTGGTCGTATCTTGCTGTTCGAAAGCAATGCAGACAGATAATGTGAGTTTCTCGTGAAACGCATTTGGGAATCTAACAAAACAGTGAAGTTATATCTGTTTACACGTGAGCTATAGCCAGATGTAGGTACAGCCACAAGGGTTTTTAAAGAAAGCTTTTAGTTGATCTGTGGAGAACCAGGATATCCGACTAAAAGCAACCGAAGAACACCCCGAAACGGTGAGAGAGAAGCTGTCACTCGCTTAACTTTCCGCCTGTCTGACTGCCACCTGGGAAGGACTCAGCGGTGCGACGCCAGCGACTTCTACTTGTCGACCAAGGGAACCCAAAGTGGGAAAGCACTGTGTAGTGACAGCATGGCGGTTGGCTGTGCCTCGCCGCTGCTTCTGTATTACACAGGTATGTATGAGAGCTCTATCTTCGCGACAAATTAAATAATCAAAAATGTCATGGACAATGGAGTAAAGAACAGCAATCAGCCATTACATAGTCATCTTCACTACGTGTAACAACAGGTGACGTTAATTCCGAAGTGTCACGAAGTAAACAATATTGATGTAGGGCTTACAGGAGTCTTAACACAAAGACATTGGTTGCTACTGTAGCAAGGATTCTGCTTTTCTTTGATGGACGATTTAAGTACACTTAAAACCGACCTGTTGACTGGCGGTACTGTTGTTCAGCTTGCGTCAATTGCAGTACTATGGAACGGCCTAACGAGGGGTTGCATTATACAACTCCCGAAACGAATCACGTATGTCGCAGAGATGTCTTCTCTGCGCGATAGCATTGGAAATACTATCGAAGACCGTGCTGCAAACACAGAGTACTAAACACAGTCTTCCGAAATTGTTTCACCAAAGAAGACGAAGTAAATATTCCAGAATTTGAATCAATAACAGCTGCCAACACGAGTAACGCAGGTCCTCGGAGTAGTGAAGAAACTTAAATCACTTAACAAAAGCAAATATTCTGGTCCAGATTGTATACCAGTTAGTTTCTTAGTTTCCTTTCAGGGAATTCTGATGCAACAGCTCCATATTTAACAATCATACACAGCCGCTTACTCGGCGACACATCCGTATTCGAAGTCTGGAAAGTTGTACGGGTCACATCAATATTCAAGAAAAGTAGTAGGAGTAAACCACTAAACTACAGGCCGTTATTATTAACGTCGATAAGCAGTAGAAGTTTGGAACATATATTGTATTCGAACATTATGAATTACGTCGAAGGAAATGGTTTAATGACATACAGTCAACACGGTTTAGAAAACATCGTTCTTGTGAAACACAACTAGCTCTTTACTCACACGAAGTGTTGAGTACTGTTGGCAAAGGATTTCAAATTGGTTCCGTATTTCTAGATTTCCAGAAGGCTTTCGACACTGTACCACATAAGTGGCTTGTAGTGAAAGTGTGCTTGTGGAATATCGTCTCAGTTACATGAGTAGATTCGTGAGTTCCTGTCAGAGAGGACACAGTTCGTAGTAATTGGTCATCGAGTAAAACAGAAGTGGCTTCTGGCGTTCCCCACGGCAGTGTTATAGGCCCTTTGCTGTTCTTTATTTACATAAACGATTTAGGAGACAATCTGATCAGCCACCTTAGGTTGTTTGCAGATGTCGCTGTCGTTTATCGACTAGTTAAGTCATCGTAAGATCAAAACAAATTGCAAAACGATTTAGAAAAGACATCTGTATGGTGCGAAAATTAGAAATTGACCCTAAATAACTAAAAGTGTGAGGTCATACACATGAGTACTAAAAGGAAACCGTTGAACTTCGGTCACACGATAAATCAGTTATATCTAAAGGCCGTTAATTCGACTAAATACCTAGGAATTACAATTACGAACAATTTCAATTGGGAGGAACACACAGAAAATATTGTGGGGCAGGTTAACTGAAGACTGCGTTTTATTGGCAAGACACTTAGAAAATGTAACAGATCTACTAAAGAGACTGCCTACACTACGCTTGTCTGTCCTTTTTTAGAATAACGCTGAGCAGTGTCGGATCCTTACCAGATAAGATTGACGGAGTACCTCGAGAAAGTTCAAAGAAGGACAGCATGTTTTGTATCATAGCGAAATAGGGGAGAGAGTGTCACTGAAATGACATAGGATTTTGGGTGAATATCATTAAAACAAAGGCGTTTTTCGTTGCGGCAGAATCTTTTCAAGAAATTGCAATCACCAACTTTCTCCTCCGAATGCGAAAACATTTTGTTGACACCGACCCACATAGGGAGAAACAATCATCATAATAAAATAAGGGAAATCAGAGATCGCACGGGAAGATATACACTATGTGACCGAAAGTACCCAGACACCCCCCAAAAATACGTTTTTCATATAAGGTGCTAAGTGCTGCCTCGTATTGCCACGTATTCCATACCAGCGACCTCCGTAGTCATTGCACATCGTGAGAGAGCAGAATGGGGCGCCCCGCGGAATACACGGACTTAGGACGTGGTCAGGCGATTGGGTGTCACTTGTGTTAAATGCCTGTACGCGAGATTTACACACTTCTAAACATCCCGAGGTCCATTATTTCCGATGTGATAGTGAAGTGCAAACGTGAAGGGACACGTGCAATACAAAAGCGTACAGGCCGACTTCGTCTGTTGACTGACGGAGACCACGACAGTTGAAGAGGTTCGTAAGGTGTAATAGGCGGACATCTATACAGAACCTTACACAGGAATTCCAAACTGCATCAGGAACCACTGCAAGTACTATGACAGTTAGCCGGGAGGTGAGAAAACTTGGATTCGTGTTTGAGCGGCTACTCATAAAGCGCACATCACGCCGGTAAATGCTTTGTGTAAGGAGAGTAAACATTGGACGACTGAAGAGTGGAAAAACGTTGTGTGGAGTGACGAATCATGGTACACAGTGTAACGGTCCGATGGCAGCCTGCGGATATGACAAATGCTCGGTGAACGTCATCTGCCAGCGCGTGTAGTGCGAATAGTAAAATTGAGAGGCGATGATGTTATGGTGGGTCGTGTTTTTCATGGAGGGGGCTTGCACCCCTTGTTGTTTTGCGTGGCACTATCACAGCACAGGTCTTCATCGATGTTTTAAGCACTTTCTTGCTTCCCACTGTTGAAGAGCAATTCGGGGACGGCGATTGCATCTTTGAACACGATCGAGTACCTGTTCATATTGCATAGCCTGTGGCGGAGTGGTTACACAACAATAACATCCCTGTAATGGACTGGCCTGCACAGGTCCCTGACCTGAACCCTATAGGATGTTCTGGAACACCGACTTCGTGCCAGGTCTCACCGACCGACAGCGATACCTCTCCTCAGTGCAGCACTCCGTGAAGAATGGGATGCCATTCTCCATGAAACCTTCCAGCACCTGATTGAACGTATACCTGCGAGATGGAAGCTGTCACCGAGGCTAAAGGTGGGCTAGCACCATATCGAATTCCAGCATTACCGATGGAGGGCGCCACGAGCTTGTAAGTCATTTTCAGCCAGGTGTCCGGAAAATTTCCGGATGGTTTTAGAAACCATACTCTCAGTAATTGAACCTATCCTTAATATTACCTAGCTACTAAAATTATTATTATGTTCAACAAGTTTTCACATAAAATTAGAGATAGGATCCTAGAGTAACAATACCTACTGAGATTCATTAGCTTCAAAATATGATTTAACCTGTACCATATGTGCTCTCAAAATTCTTTTAATTTGGGAGTTTCTTACCAACAGGGTGAACGGGGTCACAAAAACCTGGGCGAGAGCTTTCCCATAACCTTGTCGGCACCGTTGGTTAACGCGTCAAAATTATTCACCCAATCCCGACCCCATGATTTCAATGACATCGACTGTCTCCCAGCACCACAACGCAGCTCCATCCTTTCAAGACCTATTTTTGGTTTAGTTCGGTTGTTTGCTATTGGTTCAGATCTGTGCAGCGTCCACCTAATCCGGGAGCAGATCGGATAAAGACAACAAATTGGCAAGTGAGGAGTTGGGTTTAAAGCCAAACATAAGACTAACAAGTGTTGCACTGTACACTCTGCCTGACGCAGTATTACAGGCATACTCACACGACGACAAAGAACTAGCCCATCTGGTGTGGTCACTCTGGTGGAACGCAGTCAAGGCTGCTAGCAAGTTGCGATTCACATGTCCCACAAAGGAAGGGCCAATGGTACAAACATATGAGGCCAATTATTGATTGACACTTCAGAGGCAACAACATGAGTAGGGATCAACCAACAAAAGCGTAAAAATGCATCTACGCAGATAAAGACGTACCGCCTTCTCACTCTAGAACATGGGAACGGACACATGTAATCCACACGTAATTCCTGCACAGGCTCATTAACCATATCGGACGACGGTTCAAATGGCTCTGAGCACTATGGGACTCAACATCTTAGGCCATAAGTCCCCTAGAACTTAGAACTACTTAAACCTAACTAACCTAAGAACATCACACACAACCATGCCCGAGGCAGGATTCGAACCTGCGACCGTAGCAGTCCCGCTATCGGACGACGGAGCCCTTGCCACGTATTTAACGAAGATTTGCTAGTGCCGCGAATTTTGCACCCAAACACCAACGACTCAGTCTGTTTGTCCATCGTCTCCCGAATGAAATTCTCTCTCATCTTCATCCGTGTTTTAAAAATGACCACCCGCCGGTGTTTCATGGTAATACTGGAAGACTAAAGAAACTAAACCAGCCAGCAGCATGACCTTATCACCTCAGTTCCCGCGGCCCACACAACACAATTCGTTTCCTTTCAAGCAATAGAGTGTAACAGCGTCCCTCTTTCTTATTCATTCCTTAATAGAACTTAACTCAGCGTCTTCATCCTGCTGTGCCGCGGCTCCTGACATGGAGGCGTCAGTTTGAACAGTAAATTATTTGCTGAAGTCAGCCATGCCTAATATGGACGAGCTCGCTGGAATTTCTTTAAAGCCTCAAATGACGCTTCTTGTGATGTGCCCCACTAGAATTTCCTTCCTTTCTTCCGAAGATCTGTTAAAGCGGCTGCTATTTGTGCAAAATTAGGAATAAATTTACGTAAGTAATTTATCAACCCCATGAAACAAATAATGGCTCTTACATTTTTGGGTGTCGCTAAATAGCGTTTTTCCGGCTCAGTTCAATTCTAATACCTTGATTAGAAACATTATAACCTAAGAATGAAATTTCAGGCTGAGAAAATATAACTTTTGAAGGTTTGACCCAGCCCTACGCATCTGCTGAAGTACGTCCCTAACGTGACGTATACGTTCCTGAAAGTTCTCACTGAAAATCACCAGATCATCAAGATAATGACCGACGAAAGTCAGGAAAAACTCTTTCCATCATACCAGACAGCATGGCTGGTCCAGTAGACAACCCATATGGCTCTCTATTATATTCACACTTTGACCAATACTTGCAAAGGCTATGACTGGAACAGAGCACAGACTCTTCTCCTAGTGGAATTTGATAGTACGCTTGATTTAGGTCCAAAGTAGTAGAGACCTTTGCCTCTGGGAACCATGAGAAGCACGAGCGCAAATCAGGAAGGGATACAGAACTGTCTTCTTGTTCATGAACTGATAGTCAACAAGCAGTCTCACCCTGTCCTGTGGCTTAGGTACAACAAAGACAGGAGAGGAGTGTGGGGATTAGAATGATCTGATAACTCCCTGAAGTTACATTTTATCTACAGTCGTCTTTAACTGTCTTATCCTAGGTGGTGGCAGTCTGTATTGGGGATTGCCTTACAGCAATATTGTTGTTAATTTAACTTTATTCTCTGCTCCTTTAACATCATCTAACCAGTCAGTAAGTACTTCCCTAAATTCTTCACATAAATCCACAATATGGTTCCTCTGTTCAAGATCATAACCCGGTAAATGTTCAAGATCATAACCTGGAACATCGGTATCGGCTGAATTGGTAACTTGATTTTGATGCCCTGACCTTCCACTCACCATATGCCCACACAATATGAAGGCTTTCTGGCGTGGAAACTCAAAATAAAATTTTCTCTTATCCTTTGAGGAGCTAAACCACCTTTAAAGGTGAAATCAAAACCTATAAAGCCCCACACAGGCAAATTACATGCCACCTTAACTGAGAATTTCTCCAAAAAATTTCCAACTCGGAACTTAACTTTAATAGTTCCAAAATTCGCATCTCTGTGGAATTGGGCAGCTTGCAGAACTCAGCCCCGCCCGACAATCTCGGGACTCGACACAACTCACGAAAATTGGGAAACCAATCTTCAACTATCAAAGAAACAAAACTTCCAGTATTGAGAAAGCCACAAACGGGCTCCTCATTTGTGGTCAAACATACAGAGGGCACTTGATCAGCGATAATCTTTCTGAAAAGAGGCCTCCTTCATAATTACCCCTTAATATGCCGTCATCTACCACTTAAACTTCCCTGCCTTGCACAATTCATTGCCTCCAGCCGGCAGCTTGGGTTACCTGCAGCTTTCCGCCATTTGGGACCAAGACCTTCCTCCCGTTTTCGGTCAGCGTAATCGACAGCTTGCACACGAATCACCATCCCTTCTGACTGAAGCTTTGAGGCCTATCTCAAAAAGCACTCTGGAGAGGTCACTCGGAGGCATTTCTTTAAGGATATTCTTAGCTGTTTGGTACATTTCAAATATATTAATTGAAAGACAGTTTTTTGCCACATGGTCTCAGATAATGCCTAAACGAACTGCCCACCACCATGATGTTCAACAACTATAGCAATTGAGTCGTGGCGCCTTTATATCTCTCGTATCTGGAGCCTGTGTATCGGGAGAGTGACTCATGAGTGCACAGTGACAGATGCTCTGAAGCGGGTTCAGTCGAGTATGTAGTTCTAATTTTCATCCACGAGATTACAGTAGCGGACAGAGACACTCAAAAAATAGGTCAAGAGAATGTTTTTGTGAATTGTTCTGTTTATTTCCTGAAGGCTTTTTTGTTTATTTATGTTTGTACAGTTTTGTATATGTTTTTAGTAGTGTGAATGATACGTGAATGTGGTTTGAAATAAACATGTAGATCATTGGTATACTGACGAACGCCACACGAACTAGCGTGAGAAATTTTCAAGACAGTGTGAATGCAGACGACGGGGAATTTTGTATCATAACATGTTAAGTAAATTTATGGAAAAGGAAAGCTAATTCGAGTGCAAATGAAAATAGTTAATAACGTAAAGTATAAATAAAATATCAGAATGTTAAATATTTATTTTGGGAAAAAGTACAATACGAAAGTGTGTTATTTGTTGATTGGTTAGTCGTGAAAGGCGCCGACTAATGCGGGAGAATAATATTTTTCTATTGGCCTTAAAGAATACTGACCAATCAGAACGGAGTATTCTTCGCGCGTCTTTTCTCTTGGATATAGAGAATGCTTACTGCAATCTAAGGGAGTCGGAGCCCAGCCTTTCAATAATTCGGTCGTGTGTAGTATGAACTCCGAAGGAAGTTATAGTTTGCTAGTTTTAGTTGTGCTACATCCTCAAAAGTGCTTTAAAGTGAAGTTATATTACTCCGGTGTGTCGTTTAGAAAGAACGGATTTTTAAAGTAATTTTGTGTACCGCTATGAGAAAAGACAGTAATTCCGCTTGGCATATTGAGCAGATTGGTGACTAAAAACTTGAGTGCTTTAGACACTGATAAACTTTATAGTATGGCGAGCATTTTCATTTAAGAACAATCCGTATTTAGTAGCTGTTCATATTTCGGGAAATACGTTACCATAAACTTGCTAAGGTGTTAGGATTAGCACGGGCTTGGCAGTAAACGTGTGATTATTGGCTTCAGAATATACCGAAGTTTTGCCGGTCTTTCCACCTTTCATTCAAAACTAAGACTTTTTCCCGATTTTTAGAACAGTTACGTTGTATGCAGCCTGGTGCGAGTCGCAGTACGGTAGGTTTCTGCTCGGCTTTCCTACCGGCGATCTGCTGCGACGAGTTCACAGGTAGGTGCTGGTAAAAACCCAGAAGGGGACCGCGCCACCGCACAGTGTTGAGTAGTTAACCCAGTCCAAGTAATTCTGCTCGATCATGCAGTTAAACAGAGGCTTTCTGCACTTCATCAATAGAATCTACCGGCAATACACCACCATCAAACAACAATCTCACTAAGGGGTTAGTTAACTTCAGGTCAACCATAGCTAGAGAATGGGATCAATGAGGTGTTTGCTCTCTGACAGGCTGACTTAGGGGTGTGCTTAATTCACTGTGTGCAATTTGCCATACCTTAACTAGTAAACCCTGAGTTCGTACCAGTGTATCACCCAGCTGTTGAGGATGTAATTTGCAGAGACAGGCAACTTGTCTCAGGCCTGCCACACCAATAATTTTCTGAATCACGATCACTATAGATAAAGCCACCCAGCACTTTTGTGCATGCAGTGCGGTACACAAGGCTTCACAACCCCGAACAGACGACTATGGTTCACAACCCTGAAAAAATGGCCGTTAGCACATTGGATCATCCGATGGTAGACCCCGCCGTTGATGGTGCAGAGCCAGAAAAACAAACATGTCCAGGTCTCCAGCAGGTTGGACTCTGTCGATGGTCGCTACCGGTTTAAAGCTGGTGTTGTTTCTCCGCAGCAGACGGCAGGCAGCTTCGTTTAGGAGGCTACGCAGTCGAACTGCCCACAGCGCCACCACATACAGCTAGTGGTTGAGACATGTGTGGGAGATCGAATGCATCGTGACAGTGGTGACTTTTGAGTAGGCTCAAAATCGTGACAGAACAACATGATTCTTTATTATCCAGACATTGCGGTAAAAACATTAACATAGTGGAGATATATTGCTGGCCTAGATGTAAAGGTGACATTTTTAAGACTGTTTACAATGTAATTCCTGTAACAGATGGAATGATTTTGGATAAACTATGGTACCACTATAAGAACTGCCAGACACTAGTGAATCATTCGAAAGAATAGAACTAGATCCAGAATGAGATTTTCACTCTGTAGCGGATTGTGCGCTGATATGAAACTTCCCGGTAAACTAAAACTGTTTGCCGGACCGAGACTCGAACTCGGATCTTTGCCTTTCGCGGGCGAGTGTTCTACCATATGAGCTACCCAAGCACGACTCACGAGCTGTCCTCACAGCTCAGTTGGTAGAACACTTGCCCGCGAAGGGCAAAGGTCCCGAGTTCGAGTCTCGGTCCGGCACACAGTTTTAGTTTGCCAGGAAGTTTAATAGAACTGGATGTTGTTGGACAGTTACCTAAGATGGAAAGAAATATGTATTGATCATGTTTGATCGTTTCTCCAGGTGTCTTCTCATGATACTAATACTTGATGAGAATGTCGAGACCACGTCTAAAATACAGGATGGTTATAACTAAACTTCCACAACTTGAGCCAGTGTAGACAGAAAACTGTTCACCGTACAGGTACAAAACTTTATAGGAATGATGTTCAGGCTGTAGGCTGCAGGATTTGCGTTGTTTAATGTTAGTGTTGTGAGTTCCGCTATGTGCCGGTGGTCGTATGGTAATTTTCGGTTCAAAAGCAAGCATGAGTGTGCATTGCTGTTGTAAACAGTCAACAAGTGTCTGAAAAAGGTGAGCAGGGCTTTACTTGTAAAGCTGTTTCATCAAAACAACAGCAGTAGTATTGTTTCTCTTTGTATCGACGCATTAAAGGAATACGTAGAGGTCCTCTTTCCACACTGTGGTTGAACATGATTCGAAAGTTCAAATTAATAGTTACGTTACACACTGCCAAGTTACACGTGACAATTCGGAGTCCTTGAGCGACAAAGGGCTGCATACATGTAGACATAAAGAATGAAGATGTAGAATGTTGATAACGATTATTTTATTTAAAAATATTTAAAAGTTTTCACAAAAAAATTGAAGACTTTACGTTTCAGCAGGCCCTGGTAATTTGTAATGTGACTACAGCATATGTCATGAACCAAGTTGTTATTTTAAAAGAGATATTTTAACCGAGATAAAACCTTGCAATGCCTTCTGATGCCGCAACTGGTTAAACATATTCATAAAGCCCAGTTGTCCTGAGCCACCTTTGATAGCTTCTCTTTTTTCTTTGGGTGGCGTGGGGGGGGGGAGGGGGGGAGGGAGGGGGTGAAGTGAAGGCTAGAGGTTTATGCATAGCCATCTCACGCGTAAACACGCGCGAGCTGGCTCTATCTCAGAACGCTGGTGAATTATTGGTGTCAGTAAACACTGGCTGTAGACAGCATCCACACATACATACACACACACACACAATCGAGTCGCCATGCGCATGCATGGAGTAGAGCTGTGTTAACTAGCATAATTCGGACGTTGAAGCAGTGTCTTTCTCGGCTCACAATGGAGTATCGACAATTCCGTATTTATCCGGTGCTAGGGCGATAGAAATAAAGTGATGAAGGTTACTTACTCGGTGTGCGAATGTTTCTGTACCTCATGGACCAAATTCCTACATGCCCTGACAAATGGCACGGGAGGTCCTCTGCTGAGGATACAAATCCCTCTTATAAATCGATACCTTATTTTTAAGTGGTGAGTTACCTCAGAAAATCCAGCAAGACATTCCATACGACATAATTGAGTGGAAAAAGTGGACAATATATCAGTAGATTGGATCGTCTATTTCCAAGACTAGCAATTATACGAACAGCAAAATCAGCTGAACTTAATTGTTTGAGGGGCTTAATAATATGCTTCTGCCAGTACAACTTTACATCAATATGCACACCCAAAAATCTGGAGCATTTACCGATTCCATGTGCTACATCAGTCGCGTTACTGTCCCTTCGTTACAGTTTCTTTGCTTTTACCTTTATTATACCTGTATGTGTCTGTACAACATCTGCAAATACCTTTTCATAAATACGGTTATGTCCATTCCTTCTCAGCCGAACTGCTCACTGTGGTATTGATTATCACAGTATCTTCAGCCTCAGAGAATTACCTCACTCTCACAGTTTCTTGTACGTTGATTATTGTAGGCGTTTCCCTCAAACTAGTTCAAATGGTTCAAATGGCTCTGAGCACTATGGGACTCAACTGCGGTGGTCATTAGTCCCCTAGAACTTAGAACTACTTAAACCTAACTAAGGACATCACACACACCCATGCCCGAGGCAGGATTCGAACCTGCGACCGTAGCAGCAGCGCGGCTCCGGACTGGAGCGCCTAGAACCGCACGGCCACCGCGGCCGGCCCTCAAACTAGTCTACTCTTCATTGTGACCTGAGTATATATTTGCTGCTGGATACCCTTACAAGCCGATATCTGATTTTGAAATTTCTGTCTCACCATTATGTGGTACAAATGAGACCTTCCTGACTCTCCTGAGCCTTATCAACTGTAAGTGTACCTCGTGACTTTTTAACACTGTATTTTCTGTTAACACTGCAGAACTCGCGGAGTATTTCTCCTTATGTAATCTTATTGCTAAGTTCGTTTTCTGTCGTAACTCTCGCTGTTCCTTCCCCTAACATTGAGGTCCAATATCCCTTGATCATTAGATTTTCATTTCCATTAACTACTCACTGCTCTCACACATCCTATCTCTTCGTCTTCTTCTTGTGACGTCGCCCTGAATCATTGAACTATTGTTGTAGGTATTGGTTTTCTATTTTCTGATGTTAATAATTGAATCTCTGAATCGTTCACAGTAACTCACTATAGGTTTTTACTTCTACTACTGGCCTTACGGTGACAAAGTGGTGACTTTCTTACTGATAGCACAAGTATTCAGAATTTCAACTATCGGCCAAGTCACGAACGATTACATGAGACTTGGTACCGGACATCACTAGTGCAGCTGCAACGACCGAGATACAATTTGTGAAGGCCGAACACTCCAATCAGTGTAATACAGTTCTATGCACGACAAAAACAGAAAAACTGACGAAATGCGGACTGGCGACAAGTCCGATGGACTCCTAACATTCCACGACAAACAGCAACAATGGGGAAACCTCTATGGGTACTTAGATTTGTATAGATTTCTCGTCGTTGCTGTTACATCACCCGTCCATCATCTCATCATTGTGGTTTGCTGGCATATCGATTTCTCCGTTGTGCTAATAATACATCCATCTCATCACTGACTTTCTATCATGCATTCATCTGATGCAAAAGAGGGTCATTTGAGAAGAATGTTTTGCTAACATTCTTGCTAAGCAGTGCGTACGTTCAATATCCATCGAAAGCACACACTTACAGTGTGGGTGTTTTGGTTCAAGCTAATAAGTTGAAAGTTGACCCGTTTGCGGTCTGTGTAAATATGATTGATTGAGAATATGGCAGGGTCGTACACAATGAAAGTTATCTTGCCAGGGTCGTACACAATGAAAGGTATCCTGGCAGGATAGTACACAACGAAAATGATCCTGGGATGGGACGCCACAATGAAAGTTAACCCTTGGGGTGACTGTATAAAAGTGATGATCTGATTGCGAATGTAAGAAAAATTTAGTTTACTGACAACATTTATTTTCCCAAAAATAAAAACAAAGACAAACATATTTAAAGTTAAACAAATTCTGCTAGAATATCGTAAACAACTAACAGGTGGTTTAAGACCACAATGGACAAGGATCCTGGGTGGCAAAAGTGAGTCAAGTACTCTGGCCCTAAAAATGTGTATAACGCTATCTGAATTGTTCTGACGCTGAGCAGACTTTGATCGTTGATCTACAGAAGTCTCGATAGGTGCAGCTGAGAGCAAGTGGCGATTGGGATTTGTACGCCCAGACAAGGCCGGAGCAGCAGTACTTACCCTGTTTGCTTTGTTAAGAAACCTGCATCTCTGAAAAAAAAAGAAACCGCTAATTACTGGCCTTTTTTAAGTTTTCGTGGAGGGAGAAAATGTTTTTCACCGAAGTCGTGTCACTCCCCGCAGCAACAAGCGACCAGATACAATATTAAAGATCTTTATCTAAATCGCATGTGCCTTGGAGCATGTTAGTCCTAGCTATGAGGTGTCATAAAGATTCTATCTCTCAACGTTTCTCAGACACCAGAGTTTCTTCTACGACTGAGATGGCCGATGGAAGTGGGTCACAGACCTATTTGCAGTATCGGCGAATACGAAAACTTGTAAATTTTTATTGGGCGGGGCACAGCACACAATGACCGGTCTACGACTCCACTGTGTAGACGTGTCCCTTCAGTCTGTCGCTCCCAGTCCAGCATTCGGTTGGCGTCAATGCCGGTATAGCTCGGCATTGTCCTGCTGGAGACCTGTCTCGACTAGGGGCTGCTCTGTCTGCCCTGAACGGCTGTGGGCCTGTCTGGCAAGGTTTACTGTGGAATGGGCTCGCCGCCACTTGCTTTCAATTTCCAACATGCCGTTTCTACGAACTAAGAACCATAAAAATACCTCATGCTTTTAGTGCCCTACCAGGCTCCATCAACGCCTGCTCCTGCCGTTAACTCTCTTAGAGTCTCGCTCAAGTTGCGTAACATTGTAACAAAATCTTTATGAAAAGTAGGTGAGAGACTAACTTGACCTCTCTCAAAGTAACACTTAGTACTTGTTATTGAAATCACTTCGATGTCGTTTCTTGGACTTCATTTGTTCGAATTATTTGTTCTTATAGTATCATATAATTGTGGCTCATTGTCCGATTTGAGCCGAGAACCAAATGTTCATTTCTGCTGATTTAACTGGCATGCAATTTTCCTAGTCAAAATATTTTTCATCTATTTTAGCATATATGTACTTACCCAATGTGGCTGGGAACAGAGCCTTTGGAGACCTTATAGCCAACTGATCTTAAATTGTACAATTCAAAATTGTAAGAACCCTCTTATCTGATTAATGGTATGTAATAGGGCTCTCGTATTTGTTAAAAAATAAATACTTTTTTAGAATTATCTTTGGTTTATGAAAAAAAAATTTCCTGCTGCAGATGATGACTCTGTTACCCATCACCTTACCGCTCATAGCTCCTCGTTGGCTACACTGTTTCACTTTCACTAACGCTGACACGTGCAGTGGAGGCTGATCCCGCTAAAAATATATTACTCCATCAGAATACAGGTGGTGCAGGGACAGGATCATGAGGTTATAGGCTACTGTGCAGTATTAAGCTCACTGTCTGTCCTGCGAAGCACACCGTCAACGGAAAGAAATTCACCACCACAATAACAGACACATGCCCAAAGCTAGATGATTTACTTAGGGTACAAATGGCCGCTATGCTGTCTATATTTGTATCAGACTATCATACGCTGAGGAAAATATCGATTATTCACAAAATACGTTTTACAAATTACGATTTAGATTGTCTTCAGCAAGTGCTAGAAGGTAAAATTGACGCCCATCATGGTTCCTCTCCTCCATGCCCATACATCTGCTTCCTGTTCCAGCTTCTCGAAGCTAACAACAAACCGTTTGTTTGTTTGTGTGTTTCTACGTACTGTAGTGGATTTCACCACGATGTGCTTACTACTTCACTGGACTGGGCTGGTGTTGCAACATGCCAAAGTCCAACTCTAGCACGCCAATATCATTCCCTATTCTCCAGAGCCCGTTGTATCCACCACAAAGCAGTGCACTCAAGAACGCCATACCGCGCCTCGATCGCCGGCACAGACAATTTACCTTCCTCTGCAAGAGGAATGGCGCAGTCTCAAACAACCCTTTGACGGTGAGGAACGGCTAATAAAACAAGTACCCAGCCTCACAGCGAGCTGGTTCTGGTATTCGCAGGTTCAACAGTCCGTATTTGTCTTAGACGGGATGTAGCTGGTAGGATGCTGAGAGATTTCTAGTTCTGCAGGGAAATGGTGGGTTGGAGCTTTCATTTTGTGCCAACAGTGGCATTATTTTTTTATAACAAGTTTGGCACCACTCTGGATATACGAGTCGTTAGTCAGAGATGATGTATACTCACTCTGGCTCCAGACAAGTACCGACAAAAAAGACCTGATCTCCTGACGCTTAAATTTATGTTCGATGTTGACAAATTTCTCTTTTTCAGAAAAAAATTTATTGTTTCATCAGTTAACGTCAGTCCTCTCTACTTCAGCCATACTCAGTTATTTTGCAGCACAAATAGCAAAACTCATCGAGAAGTGTCTCATTCTCTAATCAATTTCCCTTCAGCATTACCTGATTTAATTCGACAATATTCCTTTACCCTTGTTTGAGTTTTGCTGATATTGATCTTATAACATATTTCTGAGACACTATCCATTCCGTTCACTTACTCTTCCAACCCTTTGCCATTTCTGACAGAATTACAATGTCAATCGCAAAATTCAAACCTTTTTTTTCCTTTCTGCCTGTATTTAAATTCCCTTTCGCAATTTCTTCTTGCTTTCCTTTACTGTTTGATCAGTATGTTTATCATTTCACTTCACTCTTCGCTACTGCTTCGCTCTTACGTTTTTCGACTCATAATTTGTCTGGTATGTATACTAATTGTAGATAATTTTTCTCCCCCTGCATTTTATCTCTGTTGCCTCCTTAACATCACAGAAAGCATTCTCTAAATATATAGATTCCAGAAAAGTAGCTTTGTCTTCCTTGAGTCTACTTCCTAAGGTAAGTTGAAGGGCGAGTATTACCTCGTATGCTAACACATTTCTATGGAACCGTAGGTCAGCTTCTACCTACAGCATTTGGTCTTGGTAAAACATTGCCCCCATTTTGTGATGAAAGTATTATATGGACTTCAGCTCCTGGTACACCTTTAGACAAGAACTGTTACAGAAACATGACGCTGCTACCATTATTTCGCATGAGCTCGAAGCGAGCTGATGCGAGAACATTGAAACCCGACACAAGCGGAGAGAATGGTGGCATTGACCGGCTGGCGTGCATTGTATGCCATACTGCCAATCTATAGATAACAGTTAATTTTGGGAGTTAGTTTTAATTTAATTCTGGGACAGTATTATGTCCAATATGTAATTACGAAATCAGGTTAAGTGAGTGTGTTTATGTGGATACAGAGTAAAGTCGATGAATTTCTCAGCGTGTGCGGTATAGCTATGTCACTGTTGGCAGCTGTCACGGTCTGGAAGCATATCTGATTGATGTAAACACTTCTCCGAAGCACACTGTAGGAACAAACACAAAGAAACGCTACAATAAAATCTTCATGGTGTTTAGACAGTGTCAAAGCAGAATTAAAACTCGTGCTTCCGGCGATTAACACAATCTACTTCGTGAGTAGACGACTGTGTTGACAGTGAAGTCTGCTTCCTATATAGTAGCGTTAAAGCTTTTCATTGATCAGATGGTGTCGCTTGGCATTCCTTTCTCACACCCTCTGGGCCACGATTCAGCGGTGGAAGAGTAACGGAAGGAACCTCTAGGATCCCCTATCTTTCTCACTGTTATGATTTTTGGTTGTACACATATGAAGACTGTGGTGCCACCGCAAGACACTACACTGGCTAGGTTGCAGGCTTCAAGTCGGCAGCGGTCCGTCAGTACAAATCAGACCCGTGAGTCGCCACTGTCGACGCTAGCAGACCGAGCGCCGCCACTCGGCTGATTTTTCGAGACAAGCTAGCGCACTGCCCCAGTTCTGCGGCCGACTTCAGTAGGAATGGTTCACTCGTTATAGCTTCAGAGATCTAATTTCCAGAGGCGCTAGTTATCATAGCCTCCAGCTAAGTCAATAGCTACGACCTAGCTAGGCGCCACATTCAGTTTATGCATTGCCAATTGATCTATATGTATGAAGCAATCAGAATTGTAAAGCAGTATTCGCAGTTCAGTCTATAACTGCACTTGTGAATATTATTGTACAAAGTCAAGATCGACGTTCACCGCTGATGCTGAATTAAAGCTGAGTATTTAATTGTATTCCTGTCTACTAAAGTTCTAGTCACCTAAGATGTTCCAGATATATCCCGTCAAGTATAGTTCATTGATCCTCACGACAGCCTATGTGATCAACGCGTGCCATTAATGTCCACCCCTTGTGATCAGACCAAGAGCCAAATTGTGTGGCTCAGCCGGGTCACCCTTTTTACATGAGGCCTATAGTTCCGTCTCATACACAACAAAGACCCTCAGTCTCAAGTGCCTATATTCCAACACCACTCAGATTGTAACCTTCGTCTCCGTCAAAGTCATTGCTGCACATGCGAATTTCTACAGCTTCTTTTGTTACGAAATCCCGATAAATTGATGCATGGAAGAGGACCTTCATTTTCTCAAATTTAATCTTGTACCCTTCCGCAAGGCTGTGTTCCGCCATCGCTGATTTATGGAGATTTCTGTACTTGATGTGCCGTTTACATTCAGTACAGACCTTGGCTACGATGCATATTTTCTGCCCTACGTAATTTTCGCCACATTATGGATTTCATGCATTTGCGAATCCCACCGACTCGGTGTTGTCACGGCCAAAAGATGTTAGAATTTCAAGTTACGTCAGCCGACCAAAGACAAGCTTGAAAGCCACTACAAAGAAAGAAGACATCGCTCCCAGCAGACAATCATCTCCTGACAAAGAAGATGTTATCAAACTTCGAGAGCTCGAATTTTAACTTCGGCCTGAAGACCGAGAAGATTTTATACGAATATGCTGCCGTGAAAAGCTTTCATGCCGAAGAAACGCTGGGTTAGTTAGTTTCTTGTTCCACGGATCATTTTGTACGATAGCTCCCAACGATGTAGAATAAGTCATTTTACTTTCAGATCGCAAATTAATTTATACATAGGTTACATTCTGAACACTTCTAAGTTTTCTAGATGTTGTGAGTTGGTAAGTCCTACCCACTACCTTTGACACATTACAGAAACAGAAATTTTTCTACGAAGCAGAATAAGCCGTCAAGGAGAAACATTGTCAGTCTGTTTTCAAATTTTACTTTTCTGTCTGTCAGACATTTTATATCACTGGACAAGTGGTCAAAAATTTTCGTTGCAAAATTTACACCCCCCCCCCCCCTCCGCCTTTTTCCTTTTGCTAAAGACAAACTTAATGTGTAGGACTGGAGGCAATGGCAAGGAGAGCGTTTCTGAAGAAGAGAAATCTGTTAACATCGTGTATAGATTTAAGTGTCAGGAAGTCGTTTCTGAAAGTATTTGTATGGAGTGTAGCCACGTATGGAAGTAAAATTCTGAGGCATCAAGGGATCACCAATTTGGTATTGGAGGGCAGCGTGGAGGGTAAAAATTGTAGAGGGAGACCAAGAGATGAATACATTAAACAGATTCAGAAGGATGTTGGTTGCAATAGGCACTGGGAGATGAAGAAGCTTGCACAAGATAGAGTAGCATGGAGAGCTGCATCAAACCAGTCTCTGGACTGAAGACCACAACAACAACAACAATGTGTAGTGATGAAAGTCACGTTTTCTTCTGGTGTTTTAATTATGTACGTCATTGTTCTTTTTGAACTGTAGTGGATTATTTACAACAAATTTCATGAGGAAATAAATATACTGTGCAGCAGCAATCGAAATGTCCAACAGATATCTAAAAGGTGTCTGTGGGTGAGCACCACATATTTTTCTAACAGCATGTTTTTGCGTTGTGAAGATTTTATTTCTTAAATATGAGTTACTATAGAACATTATTCCATATGACATTATTGAATGAAAATATGCTAAATGTGTCAACTTACTGACTAGTCTCTCCTCTATACTATTGTGGCTGAACTAAGTTGTTTTAGGAGCTTCGAACTGTGCTTTTATTTTAATTTATAATTTTTTAAAGTTATATTCTCGTAAATATGGAAACCTAAGAGTATTGAAGTTTCCACCCCGTTTATAATTTCCTCGCCTTGTGTTGCACTTGTCATTGGTGCAGTACCCCTTGATGTGTAGAACTGAATATGTTGCTCAAATAACTTACGGGTTTGCTGCCGGGTGACGTCGTCGACCACCGCCGATATTTCAACAGGAGCACACCCTGCCATTCTCATTCCTACATCTACTGCCTTTTTGCCTTACGTAGGAAGCATTTCCAACAGGATTGGCCGTATTTTGCGGAAATATGACGTGAAATGTGTTTTTCGACCACCTTCTAAGATTAAGGCCCTGCTGGCGTCCGTAAAAGATGATCTTGCTTTGCGTAAGGCTGGTGTCTATCGTATTCCTTGCAGTTGTGGCATGTCATTTACTGGTCAGACAATCAGGACTGTGGAAGACCTGTGTGTTGAACATAAGCGTCACACACGCTTACAACAGACGAGCAAATCCGCTACTGCAGAACATTGCCTTGACATTGATCATCCTATGGAATACAACAACCCGGAGATTCTGGCTTGCACGTCCCGCTATTGGGATAGCGTTCTTAAGGAAGCTGTTGAAATCAAACTATCAAGCAACCTTATAAACAGAGATGGTGGATTTTGTTGAAATGCTGCTTCGAATCCGGCTCTCTCTCTCATAAAAAACAGAGGGACAGAGTTAGTGCCACCTCACCTGCTGATTAATAGTCACTATCGATATTTCTGATGTGGTTATCTTTGGTTGTGTGTTGACTGTGCGGTTACTTGTTCTGTGTGTGGTATCTTCCCTGTTTCTCCTCTATGAACCGAGGTATTAAATTCCCTTGCACATTGCTTCCTCCTCGCAGTTGTGCCTTGAGAATGGCAGGGTGTGCTCCTGTCGAAATATCGGCGGTGGTCGACGACGTCAGCCGACTGCAAACCCGTAAGCTATTTGAACATTCAATTCGCCGGGAAAAGTTAAGGTCTCACGTTGAATATGTTGTGTCTCTTTAAAATTGAGGATGAGACCATTCGCAGAAAACCAGTCAACGAGACTTTTAAGAACTTTGTTTATTGTTTCTTCTGTTTCTGTATGTATGCTTGGATTAATTATTGGTGTTATCTGCAAAAAGAACTAATTCTTCTTTTTGTAAATTTGACGGAAAATCGTTTACATATATAGGGAACAAAAGAGGACCTAAGATTGAGCCTTGCAGAACCACGTGCGTGATTTCTCCCCTAGGCAGAATTACGTCCGCAGACTAAATTGGCTGAATTACCTACTACAGCTTTCGGCATTCTTTTGGTTGGGTATGAAATTATCCATTGGATGTTCTCTTGCTTGTCGCCTAGAAACGTAGGCACTTGCGTCCTTAAAATACAAGCATATATTTTCAATAGGTTCCCGTAAGCTGCGGGTGAAGGCGGCAGTACGTGTAACCGCTTGTGCGGATTACACACTGTTGAGGCAGAGCGTGTTTAATAGCGGCGGCAGTGGCAGCGGCAGCGGCTGTGGGCCGTGGGCAGGTGCCGGCGCGAGTAGAGGCTGTGTGGTGCGGAGCGGGGCGCGCGCCGACACGGGGCTAATGAATCGGCTTTCATGCAGGTGTCTACACAGCTGTGTTTGGACGGCGACGCTGATCCCTAATGCCGCGTCACCCCACTGACGGCGCGCGTTCAATCGCCTCATCCGCCAGCCGCCCGCCGCCTGCCACTGCGTATTGATTCTGAGCGCTCAACTGCTACTTGTATCTCCGCACAGCGACGTGTTAAGGCCACAGAGGCGTATAGGCGAGCAGCGGAGCGCATCCTGTAGCCCGCACTGTTGATCCCAACTTGGCCAGGTGCGCCGAAATGACGGTTATTTGGCTTTACAATTAGCTGTAAAAGATAGATGTACGTATTAATTGTTTGATCGAATAACAATTATAGGAAAGGAAGACACACTCTCATAAAAATGTCCGCCGCTCGTGGTCTCGCGGTAGCGTTCTCGCTTCCCGAGCACGGGGTCCCGGGTTCGATTCCCGGCGGGGTCAGGGATTTTCACCTGCCTCGAGATGACTGGGTGTTTGTATTGTCCTCATCATTTCATCATCATCCAGGAAAGTGGCGCAATTGGACTGAGCAAAGATTGGGTAATTGTACGGGCGCTGATAACCACGATGTTGAGCGCCCCACAAACCAAACATCATCATCACACTCTCATAAATACACTTTTTGTTTGTATTTTACTTTTAAGTTGTCACTGGTTTGATATCACACTCTCCCACTTCCTTCGTTGTTCTCATCTCTATACGCATAGCAATAGTGCCCAGCGTCCAATCCTGATGACTGTGTTTGTAATTTTCCTATTCTACTGCTTACCCCCCCCCCCCCCTCTCCCTGAACCATGGACCTCGCTGTTGGTGGGGAGGCTTGCATGTCTCAGCGATACAGATGGCCATACCGTAGGTGCAACCACAACGGATGGGTATCTGCTGAGAGGCCAGAAAAACGTGTGGTTCCTGAAGAGGGGCAGCAGCCTTTTCAGTAGTTGCAGGGGCAACAGTCTCGATGATTGACTGGTCTGGCCTTGTAACACTAATCAAAACGGCCTTGCTGTGCTGGTACTGGGAAC
The DNA here is from genome assembly GCF_023864275.1 of Schistocerca cancellata. Lineage (NCBI taxonomy): Eukaryota > Metazoa > Arthropoda > Insecta > Orthoptera > Acrididae > Schistocerca > Schistocerca cancellata. The sequence goes on from NC_064626.1 coordinate 963,542,598, forward strand.
AGCTGAAAGCAAGGGGAAACTGCAGCCGTAATTTTTCCCGAGGGCATGCAGCTTTACTGTATGGTTAAATGATGATGGCATCCTCTTGGATAAAATATTCCGGAGGTAAAATAGCCCCACATTCGGATCTCCGGGCGGGTACTACTGAAGAGGACGTCGATATCAGGAGAAAGAAAACTGGCTTCTACGGATCGGAGCGTGGAATGTCAAATCCCTTAATCGGGCAGGTAGGTTAGAAAATTAAAAAAGGGAAATGGATAGGTTAAATTTAGATGTGCTACAGAAGAATGCTGAAGATTAGATGCGTAGATCACATGACCAATGAGGAGGTATTGAATAGAATTGGGGAGGAGTTTGTGGCACAACTTGACAAGAAGTGACCTGTTGGTAGGACATGTTCTGAGGCATCAAGCGATCACAAATGTAGCATTGGAGGGCAGCGTGGAGGGTAAAAATCGTAGAGGGAGACCAAGAGATGAATACACTAAGCAGATTCAGAAGGATGTAGGTTGCAGTAAGTACTGGGAGATGAAGAAGCTCGCAGAGGATAGAGTAGCATGGAGATCTGCATCCAACCAGTCTCAGGACTGAAGACCACAACAACAACAACAACTGCATTTTTCAGGATGAGATGTTAGACCTGTGCTTATGTTAGCTTTAATTGAAGAAAAACGCAGGTTACAAATCCGGCACAGGTTAAAAGTAAATTGTACTACACACATCCCTGGCTAGTTGCGGTTACCCAAAGAACGAACACTGGGAAATATTGCGTCCGTGAACAAAGTCAAAGTCCGTTGTACTCACATACTGAACCGGTCACTGGCGCTAAACGCAGAGGTGACGCAAGTCATGGGATGCCTCGTAATATCGTGTCGAACCTCCGTTTTCCCTACGTACTGCAGCAACTCGACGTGGCACGAACTTGCATGATACTTGCTTTCCACAAATCCTTGGCAGACATCCTCAACTTGAAAATGGCACCTGTGTCTTTTGTGAATGACGCCTACGACCGTTTGTATGAGCAAACATCACAACACAAAATTACTGCTTAGTGGTTCGCTTTAAGTTGAAAGTTTGAATAACTTAATTGAAATGATAAGGTTAGGTTAGGTTAGTGGTGTTTAACTTCCCGTCGACAACGAGGTCATTAGAGACGGAGCGAAAGCTCGGGTTAGGGAAGGATGGGGAAGGAAATCGGCCGTGCCCTTTCAAAGGAACCATCCCGGTATTTGCCTGAAACGATTTAGGGAAATCACGGAAAACCTAAATCAGGATGGCCGGAGACGGGATTGAACCGTCGTCCTCCCGAATGCGAGTCCAGTGTGCTAACCACTGCGCCACCTCGCTCGGTACAATTGAAATGATAACGGAGATATGGCGTTGCTGTGAGAAACCAAGTTAAGGATTTCATATAACAACAACATTTATTTCCTATAAAACATGAAAATATTCATTTAACACTCACCTTATTTAATAACGCGATTCTATGGAATGGTGGCCCATCATAAGTAATACAAAATAAGAATATCAATTTTATCCAACCTGACTATCTCTCCTAATTAAGATGACGCAGAGTGTCCGTACTTACCAGCGTCTCAACAGGGAATGCCCAATCGTGTCCCCTTGTCCGGGGTCCACACATGGTGGCCAGAAGTGCTCAGAGAGTCTGCACAGCGGCTGTTTGCCAACCTATCGGGACCTGCTAACGAGGGGGCACTTACGTCTCTCTGGTCCAGTGAAGTCGCACTCTACTTAATACCATGGTTGGCTAAACTGCATCTACACATTCATAGAATCACACAGCAGACATTCCACGCCTACATCAGCAGGCGACCCGCATTCACACTTGCAGGCAGTACTAAGAGTGCCAATATTAAAGTAATTATCTATACTAAACATAATTTCGAATGATAAATCTTATGTTGATCTTCCCAGAGTGTCGGAAGCGCTCGCAGGGGTGTTTTGAATATATGACTGTTGTGTTAAGCCATGTAACAGCTCTCATGGAGCCGTTGCAAACTCAAGTCATTGTACGGCCCCGGTAGAAATATTGGGCCTTGCTGCCTCTGTAGCCGTCCATAACTGCGGAAATGTTGCCGGCTATGTCACATAAACGCCGGTGGAGGATTTTGAGCAGGAACTGACCTCTCGATTATGTTCCAGAAATGTTCGATGGCATTCATGTTAGGCGGTATGGGTGGCCAGATGATTTGCTCGAATTGTACACAATGTTTTTGAAACCAATCGCAGACAGTTGTGACCCGGTGAAATGGCGCATTGTCGTCCATAATTGAAGTCCATGAATGGCTGCAAGTGGTCTCCAAGTAGCTGAACATAACCATTTCCAGACAATGATTGGTTCCGTTGCACCAGAGGACCCAATCCATTCCATGTAAAGACTCAGCTCTTACCAACTAAAATCGGGAATCACCTGACTAGGCGACAGTTTTCCAGTCGTCTAGGGTCTCCTTCAGGAGAGGCGCTGCAAGCGATGTCGTGCTATTAGCAAAGACACTAGCGTCGGTCGTCTGCTGCCATAGTCCATCAACGCATATTTCGCCGCAGTGCCCTAAAAGATATGCTCGTCGTACGTCGCACATCGATTTCTACGGTTATTTCACGCAGTGTTACTTGTCTGTTAGGACTGACAACTCTACACAAAAGCCGCTGCTCTCGGTCGTTAAGTGCAGGTCGTCGGCCACTGCGTTGTCCGTGGTGAGAGGTAAAGCCTGAAATTTGGTATTCTAGGCACACTCTTGACACAGTGGATCCCGGAATATTGAATTCCGGAACAACTTCCGAAATGGAATGTCTCATGTATCTAGCTCCAACTATCATTCCGCGTTCAACGCCTGTTAGTTGTCGTCGTGCTACCATAACCACGTCGGAAACCTTTTCACGTCATGTTTATATCTGCATATCAATACCCCATGACTTTTGTCAATTCAGTGTAGAGTACAGGGCTATTACAAATGATTGAAGCGATTTCATGAATTCACTGTAGCTCCATTCATTGACATATGGTCACGACACACTACAGATACGTAGAAAAACTCATAAAGTTTTGTTCGGCTGAAGCCGCACTTCAGGTTTCTGCCGTCAGAGCGCTCGACAGCGCAGTGAGACAAAATGGCGACAGGAGCTGAGAAAGCGTATGTCGTGCTTGAAATGCACTCACATCAGTCAGTCATAACAGTGCAACGACACTTCTGGACGAAGTTCAACAAAGATCCACCAACTGCTAACTCCATTCGGCGATGGTATGCGCAGTTTAAAGCTTCTGGATGCCTCTGTAAGGGGAAATCAACGGGTCGGCCTGCAGTGAGCGAAGAAACGGTTGAACGCGTGCGGGCAAGTTTCACGCGTAGCCCGTGGAAAATTGGCTCATGCCAGAACTGGAGACCGACAGCGCCGACTTCATCTTTCAACAGGATGGTGCTCCACCGCACTTCCATCATGATGTTAGGCATTTCTTAAACAGGAGATTGGAAAACCGATGGATCGGTCGTGGTGGAGATCATGATCAGCAATTCATTTCATGGCCTCCACGCTCTCCCGACTTAACCCCATGCGATGTCTTTCTGTGGGGCTGTGTGAAAGATTCAGTGTTTAAACCTCCTCTACCAAGAAACGTGCCAGAACTGCGAGCTCGCATCAACGATGCTTTCGAACTCGTTGATGGGGACATGCTGCGCCGAGTGTGGGAGGAACTTGATTATCGGCTTGATGTCTGCCGAATCACTAAAGGGGCACATATCGAACATTTGTGAATGCCTAAAAAAACTTTTTGAGTTTTTGTATGTGTGTGCAAAGCATTGTGAAAATATCTCAAATAATAAAGTTATTTTAGAGCTGTGAAATCGCTTCAATCATTTGTAATAACCCTGTATTGCGTTCCCATATTGATGCCGCCACCGGCAGGGCAACACTCCGTTTGCTCATGGTAAATTATGTCAGATATCTGATATAACGTTGAACGTTGTATCTGGCAGTTGGCAAGAAGGCAGCTAGGAAGACGAGGTATTCAGACAGTTAAACTTTGCGTATATGCAATAGCTTTGACCAACTGTTAGAGTTGAGTGGAGAGAAGTGTCGTGTAGCTGTAGATGTAGGGAACATGCAGCAGTCCTCAGCAGTCAGGAGGTCTAGGTCAGTTGCAAAGCCTAACAGAAAGAAGAAGGTTCTGCTGCTAGATAGTTCGCACGGTAGAGGTGTGGGCCAGCAACTGGAGGAAGTGTTGGGGAGTGAGTACCAGGTCACCGGCATTGTGAAGCCTAGTGCAGGGTTGGCTCAAGTGACTGACAGCATAGGGGAGTTATGCAGGAGTTTTACGAAGGAGGATCAGGTAGTGGTGGTGGGTGGAGCAGCGAACAGTCTTGATAGGGACGGGGAATATGACGTAGATGGTGACCTGGTAAAGATAGCTACTCAAACTGATGGCACTAACGTGCATTTCGTGCAACTGTTCAGCGTCATGATCGGCCTTATCTTAATACGGCTGTTGGCGCGTTAACATGGGGCTGGGGTGCGCGCTGATGGCAGAGGGCGTGGGTCACATCTCGGTTGTGCCAGCTGGGTCCGTCAGTAGATCGGGTTTCACAAGGCATGGCCTGCACATCAATAGGTATGGGAGGGGGAAGCTGGCAAAGTTTATAGGTGACAGTGTAGTAGGTGGTGGTGGTGGGATCACTCATGGAGAAATTCCTGTAGTAGTTGGTGTTAGAGCTGAACCTTCTTTAGATTGAAGTCAGCTGCTAGGTATACCTGCTTAAAGGAAGTCCCTGTAACTAAGGCATCACCTTCAGAGGACATGATGTTTTCAAGTAGATAAGAAATTAGAATATCTCTTCAAAATATAAGGGGTACTCGAGATAAAGTTAGTGTAATGATTATAGATGTTGACTCTGAAATTATCGGTATATCGGAACACCACTTAAATAATTTGACAATTCAGAGGCTTCCTTCACCAGGATTAAGATTAGCTGGTTGTTTTTCATGGAGTTCCTTGCGGGTTGGGGGATTGGCTATGTACGTAAAAAACAGTATTCCAAAAAATGTTCAAATGTGTGTGAAATCATATGGGACTTAACTGCTAAGGTCATCAGTCCCTAAGCTTACACACTACTTAATCTAAATTATCCTAAGGACAAACACACACACCCATGCCCGAGGGAGGACTCGAACCTCCGCCAGGACCAGCTGCACAGTCCATGACTGCAGAGTATAAGACCGCTCGGCTAATCTCGCGCGCAAACAGTATTGCATTTGAGTCCATTGACGTATCTCAACAGTGCACTGAACAGATAATTGATGTGCAGGGGAGTTGAATTTAGTGAAACTAAAATTCTAATTGTTGTTGTTTATAGGTCCCCTAACACTGACTTCACAGCATTTCTGTTCAAGCCAGAGAGGGTTCTTGATTCACTTTGTAGGAAGTACCAGAAATTAGCTACATGTGGTGACTACAATATAAAATTTGTACATGATGGTGCAAGGAAAAGGATGTTGGTAGATCTCATAAATTCATGTGATCTGATGCAGAGAGTGTTTTTTCCAACTAGGGTGCAAGGGAATATTAGCGCAGCCATAGACATAAAGTCAGTTCACAGTCAAAATATGTCTGTACTGATAAATCAGATATATGTACAGTATTTAACAATCATTTTCTGAGCATTGCTGGTGAATTAAACAAATATTTAGTTTCTACAGGGATTCGTATAAATTTCTTGGCAAATGCGTTTCCGAGATTGATGTCTGAAATACGTCTCTGCGATACAGACAAGGGGGAGATTGAGTCAATTATTAAATCACTGAAGAATAAGGATTCTCATGGTTATGATGGAGTGCCTAGAAGAATATTAAAGTACTGTGCTGCACATGTTAGCCCTGTATTTAGCCATAGTGATACTGTAGATAATTTTAGGCCTATTTCTATGCCATCAATGTTTGCTAAAGTTATTGAAAAGGCTGTGTAAGTAAGGACAATTGATAATTTTATATCACATGATTTGCTCTCAAACTTACAGTTCGGATTTAGAAGTCGTTTAACAACTGAAAATGCTGTATTCTCTTTCCTCTGTGAGGTACTGGATGGGTTAAATAAAATGTTTAGAACGCTAGGAATATTTTTTGATTTAACTAAAGCATTAGATTGTGTTGTCACAAAATATTGCTCCAGAAGTTGTACCATTACGGAATACAGGGAGTAGCTCACAATTGGTTCACCTCTTACATTAGCAACAGACAGCAAAAGGTCATTATTCGCAATGTTGAGAATGGCAGTGATGGGGTTTGGGTGGGGTAGAGTGAAGTGGGGGGTGCCCCAGGGATCAGTGTCAGGGCCACGCCTGTTCCTTATTCAGATAAATGATATGCCCTCTAGTATTATGGGTAGCTCTAAAATATTTCTGTTTGCTGATGGCACTAGGTTGGTAGTGAAGGATGTTGTGTGCTACATTGGCTCGGTTTCAAATAGTGCAGTTCATGAAGTAAGTTCATGGCTTGTAGAAAATAAACTACCGCTAAGTCACAGTAAGACTCAGTTTTTACAGTTTCTAACAAACAATTCAACAAAACCTGAAGTTTTAATTTCACAGAATGGGTGGGCATATGATTAGTGAAACTGAACAGTTCAAGTTTCTAGGTGTTCAGATAGATAGTAAACTGTCGCGGAAAGCCCACGTTCAGGATCTTGTTCAAAGGCTTAATGCTGCCATTTTTACTATTCGAATGGTAACTGAAGTGAGTGATCGTTCGACACGAAAACTAGTCTGCTAATTTTCTTTCACTTATATTGGGGTAACTTTTCCCATTCTAAAAGGATATTCTTGGCTCAGAAACGGACGGTTTGGGCAATAAATGGTGTAAGTTCACGAAACTCTTGTCGGCCCCTGTTCACGAGTTGGGGTATTTTGACATTGGCCTCTCAATATATACATTTCTTACTGTCATTTCTTGTTAACAATATTAGCTTATTCTCAAGAATAAGCAGCTTTCACTCGGTTAATACTCGGCAGAAATCAAACCTGCATTTGGATCGGACTTCCTTAACTCTTGTGCAGAAAGGTGCGCAGTATACTGCTGCATCCATTTTCAATAAGCTACCACTCGAATTCAAAAATCTTAGCAGTAATCCAAGCGCTTTCAAATCCAAACTGAAGAGCTTCCACTCCTTCTATTCTATCAAGGAGTTCCTTGAAAAATTCAGCTGATTCTTGTTGTATTGTTTGAAACGTCCCCTTGAAAAATTATACATGGCTGTGTTTAAACTGACACACAATGTTTTTAGCGCAACGCAATCTGACTTTTAATAATCCCTACAAAAGAATGGCCCTGACTAACATTAACCTATACCTTTCACAAATCACTTACCTCACAAAAATCTTCATTACTCGAACTACTGTAATACGGCGAGCGCCACTACTGCCAGCTAAATAAAAGATTCAAACTACTGAAGGCACTAACTACTTATAGGCATAGTTAGCAAATGAAAGATTTTGATAGAGAACAGACAATGAATTTACCTTAATAGTGTTCAAAAGTCATAATATATCTAGCAGTTCATGACATCCATTCTTACAAATGTACTGTTTCTGATGGACACCCGTCCAGATCATCCGCTCTCAAAAATCCGCCATCTCACTTCCCCACATCCACCACTGCTGGCGGCTCACCTCCAACTGCGCAACGCTACGCGCTGTTAACAGCCAACAGCCCAACACTACAATAGTGAATATTACAACAATGCCACCCAGCCACAGACTGCACACAGAACAGCCAGTGATTTTCATACAGAGCGCTACGTGGCGTTACCAATATGAAAACCTAAACAGGCTACTTACATAGCCCCCATGCTCCCCACAAAAATTTTTACAAATTGTTTTGGGCAGTGGCCAATACAGATTTGAAAAAAATTTCATAATTACAATAACAAAGAAATCAAATGAACACACTTATTGATACAATGTTGGTCAAAAGCTAAAATTTTCTCACAGTCCATAAAGACAGTCCTGATCGTTCATCACAGTAAAATAGCAGTGTTGTTCTCAAAGTCTGAGCAGTAAAAGAAAATGCACACGGAAGTAGTCGATTTCCATGCAGTCTTGAAGAAGTAGTGTTGTCCTTCCAACGGAAAGACAGTGCTGACTCTTGAGATGCAGACAGGTGATGGGCCACAACAGAGCAAACCCACAGCAGCGTCAGTCGAAGTTCTGAAGAATATCGGTAGGTAGGTCATCACAGAGCAGACCCACTGTAGTCCTGGTAGAGAGTATGGTATTGGTGGGCCATCAAAGGTGCAGACCCACTGCAGTCCTTGTAGAAATAATGGTATTGGTGGGTCATCAAAGGTGCAGACCCACTGCAGTCCTTGCAGAGATGGCCAGCAGCCATCTGCTGTGACTGCGCAGATGCACAATCACCATCGAAGAGTCTTGTGGACAATATAGCAAGTCCATGAACCACCACTTGTGCACTCACAAAATTGTTTTTGAAATGTCCTTAGAACCAGCAATGCTGTTATCCAGTCCCTTGCTGAATTATTAACACACGTGCAAACACTATCAGTCCCTACTTCTCACATATTGTCCATATACTATGACCAACAGAAACGTGTGCAGTGAAATGTAACTTACAAGTTATTTAATTTGATGAACTGGTGTCAATTACAATTTATAACATAAGAATACAATAACAAAGGTACAAAATACATCATTAAAAACATAATAATACAGATAACATTTGTAGTAATACAGGCTTTACAAAACAATAGAAATAAACATACACATCAGTGTTACAGGAATTATGACATAAGTAAATACATAAAAGATCAGAATAACTTTTGAAACATCAACTTCACACATGAACATTAAAACAAAACATAATAAATAATGTCTAAACATCTTTACAGAGTCAATAACATATTATAAATGCAAATTATATTTGAGGATAACAGTATTCCTCATCATAGTGAATGTAGCAGAGTATTAGAAAAGTTCTCCAACATAAATCTTATTAGCTAAACACATAAAGACAGGAAAAACACAAATACACAAGGGTACACAAACAGATAGCGGAATAACACAGGAGGAAAGGACAGGATTTGTTTTCAGTGTAACATTTGGTACTGCAGTCCAACCTAAAATTTCATTCCATAGATCTTTCGTCTTATTTCAACATTTGTTTCCACCAAAAAAATTCTATCCAAGCATGCTTTCTGTATTTATATGTTCACATATTTCTTACCTCATTATTTATTTTCCGTTATCTTACCTCGTCATTTATTTCCAAGAAAATTCTACCTAAACCTGTTGTCTCTAAACCCTACTTTTTTGTTCACATCCTATTTCAAAATACTTTTTTGGCCAAACCATTTTCTTATAGCTTCTCAATGCATTTCTTCCAATTCATCACAACTTGTTCTCTTATATATCCTACCCTTTCTTAAGCTAACTTAAATCTACAGAGCTCAGATGCTAAACTAAGGGACGAGGCAATGCAGCAGCACAAAACAATTAACACAAACAGCAATGACAAAAAAATGCAAATTGGCAAAGCAAGCAGCAGGAAATCTAAATTAGCAAAGCAATTGCAATATTACAACTAATATAAGGCACTGTGCAGCGAACAAGAAAAATAAATCAGTAGTAAAACTGGCTTAAGAAAGTAATACAAAGTGAAATTTAGTAGCACTATGCCTGGCAAACAGCAGCAGCAAATGCAATAACTGATTTTTGTGAGGTAAGTGATTTGTGAAAGGTATAGGTTGATGTTAGTCAGGGCCATTCTTTTTTAGGGATTATTAAAAGTCATAATATATATAGCAGTTCATAACATCCATTCTTACAAATGTACTGTTTCTGATGGACACACATCCAGATCATCAACTCTCAAAAATCCGTCATCTCACTTCCCCACATCCACCACTGCTAGCGGCTCACCTCCAACTGCGCAACGCTACGCGCTGTTAACAGCCAACAGCACAACACTACAACAGCGAATATTACAACAATGCCACCCAGCCACAGACTGCACACAGGACAGCCAGTGATTTTCATACAGAGCGCTACGTGGCGTTACCAATATAAAAACCTAAACAGCCTACTTACATACTGAAGATCTTCCACTCCTTCTATTCTATCGAGGAGTTCCTTGAAAAATTAAGCTGATTCTTGTTGTATTGTTGATTGCGTTTGTTTAAACTTATGGACTGACTTTTTTCGGTTTCATAAATATTTATTTTTATCTGTTACTACTTTTATGTTGTAATTTCATGTACTGACACGTTCCATGACCTTGGAGATTTGCTCCTCAATTTGGTCCTAAGGTACTTGAAGTGTAAATAAAGAAAAATAAATATATAATGACATAACACATGCAAATAACGTTCGTAAGGAGTACGAAATAAGTAATTCAACATAGATTGGAGACTGCAGCTATTCAAGTCCAAGCTAGTTGGAGAAAAGGAAGGTAGATGAAATTGTGTCATACAAAAATAAATTAAAGACTGAAAAATAAGCACAAGAGGCAGACGCAAAGTACGTATCGGAGAAAATTACACAGGAACCGAAAGTAAAATGTAAGTGAACGGACTTGTATTGATTAATATATTCAAAAATGTCTCAAATGGCTCTGAGCACTATGGGACTTAACTTCTGAGGTCATCAGTCCCCTAGAACTTAGAACTACTTAAACCTAACTAACATAAGGACATCACAAACATGCCTGAGGCAGGATTCGAAGCTGCGACCGTAGCGGTCGCGCGGTTCGACTGTAGCGCCTAGAACCGCTCGGCCACTCCGGCCGGCATTAATACATTCATTTGGTTTTATTTAACTTATCGGAAATTCAAAATTGTGAAAAAACGTTTAATTCTCAATAATATTTCATAATGGTACGATGTGGCAACATCTCGGTAAGGTAATCTGGGCGAACTCAAACCTGTTAATGTGACATGGAAGTCGAGCGGAAAACTGCAAGTAAATTGTGTAAGTATAGCGTGATCACCATGAAATGGGTTACTAAAAGATAGAGCTGCCGAAGGAAACACGTATAATTATGGAAGATAGTACCTCACATCTGGTGTGGAGTTTGTAAGCGAACGTTTCATGACTTGGAACATAAATCGTTAGTGTGGTCTAAGGTGTAACTGATTTAACCTTCCCTATATGTCATGCATAAGTGGCTCGGTCTCGCCGTGTTGTAGCTGTTGGCGGTAGAAATGCTGTGACCTCAATCTGCGGTAGTGCCAGCGTCGTTCTTTCTGAGTTGGCGTCATAAGGAGAAACTCTGAAGATAAATTCTGTGTACTGTGCGACGTCATCTGTCAAGGAACCCTGTCTTTACCACGTTTCTAGTTACAAGCTAACCCTGACTAGCTAGATTCTTTTTCTTGCGAGCTCTGACGTCTAAAATGGCGTCTCCTAGAGCGCTGGTCGCCTTCCCTGGACTGTTTGACTTGGTTAACCAGAGAGTTTCCTCGTAAAATAGTCGTTCCTCGCGCTCATTCTCTCTCTCTGTCTCTTTCTTCAGTCAATAAGGGAACTTTCTGTCAGCATTGGCGTGCTCTCGGTCACTCTAGGAAGAGTTCCATGTCAACCAACTTCCGTCCTCCTTATGTTCTCAAACAAAGTGTTTTGTGTAGAAACTGCGTATTTAGCGGTCCCAGAGTTTTCACAGACAAGGGGCTTTCCTTTCACCTGCGCTACGGCAACTTCCGGTGTCTATTGCAAAAGTCGTGTCTACCTGCGGCCGACAACAGCGTTTTCTGTTAAGGTTCCTCCTCATTCCATGTCATAAAACATTTTCGCAAGTGATGGCTATGGGAAGCTCTTCCTCTTGCGGGATTTGGCCGGTGAACCTACGTTCTTACATATATATCTACAATATCCCATCTTTTGATGTAGGCCTAGTAAATAACGCTAAGAAACTGCATTCGTTTAAGATAACTTGATTGCTCAGTAGGACTTGTGAAGTATACATCATTTTGTTTTCTTCTTCGGTTTATTTTCATTATCTCTCATACTCTTCAAATCACTACGCCAGTATTCTTATTCGTCCCTGCATATGGCGGCTTCATTTCGCCCCTACACCATGGCAGGGGATTGGTCGCACTGCTATGAGAAATCCAGCTAAATATCAACCACTGTACTGTATTGTATTGTATGGAACTAGGGACCTAGAAACGACGGAGAGGCTTCGTCCCCGCCGTAGCCCGCAGTGGTACACAACCCCACAACAGGCTACAGCAGTCAACTCACCCCACCGCCGCTCCACACCGAATCCAGGGTTATTGTGCGGTTCGGTCCCCAGTGGACCACCCCTGGGAACGTCTCTCACCAGACGAGGGTAACCGCAATGTTTGCGTGATAGAGTAATAATGGTGTACGCGTATGTGGAGAAAGTGTTTGTGCAGCAATCGCCGACATTGTGTAACTGAGGCGGAATAAGGGGAACCAGCCCACATTCGCCAGCTACTTTGTTGAAAACGAACAATAAATGTCTACCACAAGTGGTAGATGTTCACATTTGGCAGAAGGCAAAAATCGTTTGTTGTAGTGTGATTAAAAAAAATCACAGTTTTATATGCAAGATTAATGAGAGAAATAACAAGTTTTAAAAAAAATCCATGTACTGCAATGGATTATCTGATTTAATACACGAATACTTATATAACTCATTTTTGCGGATTTTTGAACAGTTGAGTTTTGTGTAACACGTACAAACAAACAAAACAAAAAAAGGAAAAGGAGCAAAACGAAGACATTGCTACACAGGTGGCAAAAACCATTCTATAACTCTGGAACAATGACAGGCCTCAAAGAAAAACATCTATAAACAAAGCAGACTATTCCTAGAATAATTTTATTACCAGACATCAATAATGCAATTCGTCTGGGGCGGAACTCACGTTGTGTGGGAAGGAACTTCCAAGAACTCCATCAAAATACGCAAGAAAATAACCGTTATTGTCTGAAAAGTATGACTATATCGTTATTCACATAGAATTGATAAAGACAGGCTCACAAGGAAAATTTACACCTTTAGGTTACTGATTTAGAACCGCTACACAAAGAGTATTGGCATCCATGATGAAGTCATTTATGGTGAAAAAAGTGCAGAAGACTTGTTTTCAATCGTAAACTTGGGGCAAGCTCATTTGAAAAAGAGTGGTATGGACAGAACAACGTAAAGACACCCAAGACTTGGTCTTGATCCAAAAAGACAGTGATCCAACCGTGCCCAGACAGTACAGGGTGACACACGGGAGACGGACTGTTTTGAACTGCGTGGTACTGAGGGTGCGGTGGTGGGAGGTGGTCGTGGTGGGGATAGTTCTGATCCATTTCGTTTACTCAGTCACTATGGAGCGGTGGGACATGCAACGTCGAGTGTTTGTCTGTGACAGTTTCGTGAGAAGTGGTGAGTCTATTATTGCTACGCAGCGATTGTTTCGTGCGCGGTTTAATGTCGATCGACTTGGAGCTGTTCCGAGCTGTACCACAATCCTCAGATGGGTGGAAAACTTCCGATCAACTGGAAACATACTGGATAAGAAGCATCCTGGTCCGAGACGCAGAATAACGACACCAGAAAATATTGAAAGGGTAAAGCAAGCGACAGTCAGAAGCCCAGGATGGTCAACTAGACGTCATGCTAGTGAGTTACGAATCAATCGTGAATCGGTTAGACAAGTTTTGCATAAAGAATTAAAATTCCATCCCTACGTAATGCTCATTGTCCAACAACTTAAGGAAACTGATTTTGCTGTACGAGAAGACTTCACTTACAAAATGCAAGTGATTTTGGGATCGAATGAAAATGAAATTTTATTGATGAGCGATGAAGCTCATTTTCATTTAAATGGAACCGTGAATAAGCACAACATACGTTACTGGGCTCCAGAGCATCCACTCCTTATCCACCAGCGTCCTCTACACTCAGAAAAAGTAACAGTCTGGTGTGCTCTTGGCTCTGTTGACATTATAGGACCTTAGTTTTTTGAAGAGCCACAGTTACTGTTAATTCGGTTCGTTACATTCGTATGCTTGAAACATTCTTGATACCAGAACTAAGAAGACAACGAATCCCTTTAAAACGCGTTTGGTTCCAGCAGGATGGGGCAACAGCGCACACCGCAAACACCTCAATGACAGTTCTTAGATGCATGTTTTATGGCCGGATTATCTCACGTTTTGGCAATGTTCCTTGGCCTCCCTGGTCTTCCGACTTGTCAGTATGTGACTTTTTTCTTTGGGGGTACCTTAAGAACTGTGTCTATAACCACAAACCACGAAATTTGGACGAGTTGCAGAACCTCGTCACAGTTTGTTGGACATTTCGTGTTGTTTGAGAAACGTGTCCCTGACCACCGTTTTGACTCTTGGAAATAGAAAAAAGTCACATGGAGTGATATCTGGTGAATAAGGCGGCTGTGGTAGTACTGAAATTTGTATTGAGTTTAAAAATTGCTGTACTGACAGAGCAGTATGGGTGGCACATTATTGTGATGCAGAATCTTCAGTTATTATTAGACAAACCGTTTCTCGATTGATGTTAAGTTCTTCTGCAATCATTTTTACGGATAATCTTTGATCAGATCGTACGAGTTCACTCACCCTGGCCAAGTTGACATCCGTCTGTGAGATTAATGGTCGTCCACTGCGGTCTTCATCTTCAACATTCGTTCTGCCTTCACTAAACATTTTATGCCAACGAAAAACTTGAGCTCTTGACATAACCTCCTCTCCAAAAGCCTTCTGAAGCTTACCGTAAGTTGTCGTCGCGTTTTCACGCAATTTAATTAAAAAAGAAATGGAATACCGTTGCGCAATATTATGTGGTTCCATTTCCATGACGAGAGACACAAACACGTGTTAACTTATTACAGCACAACTCACGACTGAGCAGTTGCATCGATGTTCCGCTTAGACTAGAAGCAGCTTATAGACCAAGGTCAAAGGTATTGTGCCTACACAAGCCTGCAGGGTTGCCACATCTTGTAAAGAAAATCAGTCTCATTACTTTATTGTCGCACCTCGTACACTGCCAGCCAGAAAAAAAAATTGTGCACAATTTTAGAAGTTTCCAATTCAGTCAAGATTTATTGTTGCATCAGTGCATGTGGAGTACATGAAACGATTGCATTTATACCGGGTGATCAAAAAGTCAGTATAAATTTCAAAACTGAATAAATCATGGAATAATGTAGATAGAGAGGTACAAATTGACACATGCTTGGAATGAGATGGGGTTTTATTAGAACCAAAAAAACACAAACGTTCAAAAAATGTCCGACAGATGGCGCTCCATCTGATCAGAATAGCAATAATTAGCATAACAAAGTAAGACAAAGCAAAGATGATGTTCTTTACAGGAAGGGCTCAATATGTCCACCATCATTCCTCAACAATAGCTGTAGTCGAGAAATAATGTTGTGAACTGCACTTTAAAGCATGTACGGAGTTATGGTGAGGCATTGGCGTCGGATGTTGTCTTTCAGCATCCCTAGAGATGTCGGTCGATCACGATACACTTGCGACTTCAGGTAACCCCAAAGCCAATAATCGCACGGACTGAGGTCTTGGGACCTGGGAGGCCAAGCATGACGAAAGTGGCGGCTGAGCAGACGTTCATCACCAAACGACGCGCGCAAGAGATCTTTCACGTGTCTAGCAATATGGGGTGGAGCACCATCCTGCATAAACATCGTACGTTCCAGCAGGTGTTTATCAGCCAGGCTGGGGATGATGCGATTCTGTAACATATCGGCGTACCTCTCACCTGTCGCGGTAGCAGTTTTGCTGTCCAGCGCCATCTGTTGGACATTTTGTTAACTTTGCTTTTTTTTGTTCTAATAAAACCCCATGTCATTACAAGCATGTGTGTCAATTTTTACCTCTCTATCTTCATTATTCCCTGTTTTATTAAGTTTTCAAATTTATACTGACTTTTTGATCACCCTGTAGATCAATAGCACAAGCGGCTCTGAGATACCGGGTATCGCATATGCTGAAATGAAACACCCAGGCTATTGATGTAGCCTACACGGGCGGCAACAAGGCGCTGACTCTGCGATCCAGTCGATAGTACAGATGGCGAATACTGTCCTGGGATACATTATTCCACGCTTGCTCGAACTGTTCACGTAGTTCCGTAAGAGTTGTTGTTTGACGAGTCGCACGTCTCGTCATATCCCACACGTGCTCGACTAGAGACGTGCTGACCATGGAAGTTGCTGCACGTCTCGCAGAGCGTGTTGAGTTTCAGGGTAGTCTGTGGGCGAGCATTATGCTGTTGGAACAACACATCGTCTTCCTGTTACAAGAACGGCAAAATAACGGATGTAGCAAAATTCTGCACGTGCCGAGTGCTGATTAGCGTTCCCTCCAGAAACACTAAACGCGAACGAGAGTTGTAGCTAATCGCAACCCAGACCACAGGGCCTGGTGTGGGGCCAGTGTGTCTAGGACGAACGCACTCTACGAGACAGCGTTCACCAGGTCTACGTCGTACGCGCAAGCGACCATCACTTGCAGTATCCGCTTTCACGGCTGAAGATCACGGCGCGCCATTCCACCTTCGAAGTGATCCTCTGACGGCATCAGTCGAGCCGTGCACGTCGATGCTGTGGCGTGAGTGGACGAAGTGCTAAAGGTGCGTGTGCCCGTATTCCCACTGCCAATAATTCGCAAAGTTCGTATTGACACTCCAGGATTCACTAGCCCTCTTATCTGTGCTGTGGTAGCTGTACGATCTGCCACTGCTGCCCTTGCAATACGGGATGGCGTCTGTGCTGTGTGAACCTCCAGAACGTGCTCTGTGGGTGTGAGCACGTTCATGTGACCGCTGATACCAGCACAGCTGCACAACTGATACAGACCGTCGACATTGTCCGGAATGACCATCCCGCCACTTGTAAAGCCACAATTTGACCCCTTTCGAACTCAGTCTGTTGGCTGTAGGAAGCACAAATGTGTCTCTGTGGCATGGTTGCCCACTTTCTTCAAACGTTCGCACCACAGTGAGCCTTCTTGTTGTGAGAATTCTCTATTAAAGAGCAGACACAGATGGCGCTCTGGTAGCTATGCGAGTACGCTAACTGTTGGCGTAAGATGCTGAAACCATTAACAGTACATCTACTATCCCATAGGTGGCATATGCTGTCATCGGATCAAAATCGACGTCGTCTTTCCACGTGTGTTAATTTTTTTTCCGATAGTGTAACTGAGATCAAATTTCACCCGTCGCTTACCTTAACAAGAAGTACCCCCTCTTCCCACCGTCTAGGCCAGCGCTCTAACTCCTGCAGTTTCTGTTTAGTCCACTGCGGTATAGTGTTCTAAAAAACTTATAGAGATAAGATAGCTGCTAAATTTGTGTATAGAAATATGCAGTGGTGAGATGAGAATCTGAATTACATATAACAACCTAGCGCCCTGTGGCGCTCAGGTGACAGTGCCGACGCGTGGCGGTGTGCAGGCGCAAAGGGTGGGCCTGAAATGGTTCAAATGGCTCTGAGCACTATGGGGCTTAACACCTGAGGTCATCAGTCTCCTACACTTACAACTACGTAAACCTAACTAACCCTAAGGACATCACATACATCCTTGCCCGAGGCAGGATTCGAAACTGCGACCGTAGCAGCCACGTGGTTTCTGAATGAAGCGCCTAGAACCGCTCGGCCACAGCGACCGGCAAGAGTGAGTCAAAAGTTAACTCGGTGTACATGGTGATTTTTTCCGCTGTGTACAAACTCTATGGATTGATCGATGAGAGGATACGGAACAAAAAAGGTCTAATGAACTTACTCTGGAAAAGCGCGGTTTCCATGTTAGAGACTATTTATTCATTCATACGTTATTACAGAGACTGCAGTCTAATACACGCTGCACCATGCCGCCACGGTAACAATATGGTTGTAAATGGTTTCCCTGTGCCACGACGCATGCGTAGCATGGTTTTGTCTCATACGTTCACATCGGCCAGTACCAAAGGCAGCATGAACACGCTTCTCCAGTGTCTCCATATGCGGAATGGGCTGTGCATACACGATACTTTTGAGATGGCTCCATAACAAGAAATCGCAAGGGTTGAGATTCGGTGAATGAACAGGTCACGCAACTGGACCCCTTCATCCGATCCACTGACCAGGGAAGACACGATTAAGATGCGTTCGGACGTTAACGGCGAAATGGGCTGGAGCACCATTATGTAGCAGCCACATAAACCTTCAAATCATCAATGGCACTTCGTCCAGCAGGGTAGCCAAAGTCTCTTGCAAGGAACACTGATACTTCCGGCGTGTGAGGCGACATGGAAGGAAGACTAGTCCCAAAATACGTACGCCAATTACCACGGCTCATACACGCCGGCTGCACCAATGCTGATGTCTCACTGTCACCATACTGCATACTATCCCACAGATGACTGTTATGAAAGTTGAAGATACCACTCCGCGTAAAAGAGGCCTCGATTTGTGAACAGCACGGATGACACAAATCCCGGGAATCTGGTTGCCTGGCGAAGAAACCAGCGACAAAACTAGTCCCAACGTCGCTGTCGCTAGTAATTCCTGCACACGCTTAAGTTATACGGATAGTAACAATTGTCATGGAGAATGTTCCACATGGTCGTCTGGCTCACCCTGTACTGACGCGCCAGGTGCCTACTACTGACACACTAAGGTACTTGAAGTGTAAATAAAGAAAAAGAAATATACAATGACATAACATATGCAAGTAACGTTCCTAAGGCGTATGAAATAAGTAATTCAACATAGATTGGAGATTGCAACTATTCAAGTCCAAGCTAGTTGAAGGAAAGGAAGGTAGACGAAATTGTGTCATACAAAAATAAATTAAAACTGAAAAATAAGCACAAAAGGCAAATTCAAAGTACGTGTCAGAGAAAAGTACACAGGAACCGAAAGTAAAATGTAAGTGAACGGACTTGTATTGATTAACACATCCAAAAATGTTTCAAATGGCTCGGAGCACTGTGGGACTTAACATCTGTGGTCATCAGTCCCCTAGAACTTAGAACTACTTAAACATAACTAACCTAAGGACGTCACACACATCCATGCCCGAGGCAGGATTCGAACCTGCGACCGTTGCGGTCACGCGGATCCAGAATGAAGCGCCTAGAACCGCACGGCCACAGCGGCCGGCGCTGTGGTTGTTGTCGTCGGGGATAGGTCTATTGATACAACCTTGCTGCCCCCCCCTCCCCCCCCCCCTTTGCCATTTGCCTTTCCGTAGGCAAAAACCATGCAGCAAGCTCTCGGTTCGAATACGGATCCATTGCGTACAACGCTTTATCACATCCACTACAAGCTGAATCAGCGAGAGAAGTGAACCGGACACAACATTAGTAACTACTACGGCAGAAGAGGGCTCTAGGGCATGACATATGAGGAATAGTACCTCCTTCTAGGAGGAAACCATGCATGCTGTAACTGTGGCTGCATGATACAGAGCGTTTTAGGCCGCAGTCTCTGTAACAAAGTTGTTGTTGTTGTGGTCTTCTATCCAGAGACTGGTTTGATGCAGCTCTCCATGCTACTTTATTCTGTGCAAGCTTCTTTATCTCCCGGTACCTACTGCAACCTACATCCTTCTGAAACTGCTTAGTGTATTCCTCTCTTGGTCTCCCTCTACGATTTTTACCCTCCACGCTACCCTCCAATACTAAATTGGTGATCCCTTGATGCCTCAGAATATGCCCTATCAACCGATCCCTTCTTTTAGTCAAGTTGTGCCACAAATTTCTCTTCTCTCCAATTCTATTGAAAAAAAAATGGCTCTGAGCACTATGGGACTTAACTGTTGATGTCATCAGTGCCCTAGAACTTAGAACTACTTAAACCTAACTAACCTAAGGACATCACACACATCCATGCCCGAGGCAGGATTCGAACCTGCGACCGTAGCGGTCGCGCGGTTCCAGACTGTAGCGCCTAGAACCGCTCGGCCACTCCGGCCGGCAATTCTATTCAATACCTCCTCATTAGTTATGTGATATACCCATCTAATCTTCACCATTCTTCTGTAGCACCATATTTCGAAAGCTTCTATTCTCTTCTTGTCTAAACTACTTATCGTCCACATTTCACTTCCATACATGGCTACACTCCACACAAATACTTTCAGAAACGACTTCCTGACATTTAAATCTTTGGAATTATTATATTCTTCTTGAAGTCTGAGGGTATTTCACCTGATCATACATCTTGCTCACCAGATGGTAGAGTTTTGTCAGGGCTGGCTCTCCCAAGGCTATCAGTAGTTCTAATGGAGTGTCGCCTACTCCCGGGGCCTTGTTTCGACTTAGATCCTTCAGCGCTCCGTCAAACTCTTCACGCAGTATCATATCTCCCATTTCAACTTCACCTACATGCTCTTCCATTTCCATAATATTGTCCTCAAGTAGATCTCCCTTGTATAGACCCTCTATATACTCCTTCCACCGTTCTGCTTTCCCTTCTTTGCTTAGAACTGAGTTTCCATCTGAGCTCTTGATATTTACATAAATGGTTCTCTTTTCTGCAAAGGTCTCTTTAATTTTCCTGTAGGCAGTATCTATCTTACCCCTAGTGATATATGCCTCTACATCCTTACATTTGTCCTCTAACCATCCTTGCTTAGCCATTTTGCACTTCCTGTCGATCTCATTTTTGAGACGTTTGTATACCTTTTTGCCATCTTCATTTACTGCATTTTTATATTTTTTCCTTTCGTCAATCAAATTCAACATTTCTTCTGTTACCCAAGGATTTCTGCTAGCCCTCGTCTTTTTACCTACTTGATCCTCTGCTGCCTTTACTACTTCATCTCTCAAAGCTACCTACTCTTCATCTACTATATTTCTTTCCCCCATTCTTGTCACTTGTTCTCTAATGCTGTCCCTGAAACTCTCTATAACCTTTGGTTCTGTCATTTTATCCAGGTTCCATCTCCTTAAATCCCCACCTTTTTGCAGTCTTTTCAGTTTTAATCTACAGTTCATAAGCAATAGATTGTGATCAGAGTCCACATCTGCCCCTAGAAATGTCTTACAGTTTAAAACCTGGTTCCTAAATCTATGTCTTACCATTATATAATCTACCTGAAACCTTCCTGTATCTCCAGGCCACTTCCATGTATAAAGCCTTCTTTCATGATTCCTGAATCAAGTGTTAGCTATAATTAAGTTTGCTCTGTGCAGAATCCTACCAGGAGGCTACCTCTTTCATTTCTTACACCCATTCTATATTCACCTACTACGTTTCCTTCTCTTCCTTTTCCTACTATTGAATTTCAGTCATCCATGACTATTAAATTTTCGTCTCCCTTCACTATCTGAATAATTTCTTTTATCTCATCATCCGTTTTATCAATCTCTTCGTCATCTGCGGAGCTATTTGGCACATAAACTTGTACTACTGTGGTAGGCGTGGGTTCGTGTCTATCTTGGCCACAATAATGCGTTCACTATGCTGTTTGTAGGAGCTTACCAGCTATGCTATGTTTTTATTCATTGTTAAACCTATTCCTGCATTGCCCCTACTTGATTTTGTATCTATAACCCTGTAGTCAACAGACCAGAAGTCTTGTTCCTCCCGCCACCGAACTTCATAATTCCCACTATATCTAACTTTAAGCTATCCATTTCCTTTTTTAAATTTTCTAACTCACCTGCCCGATTAAGGGATCTGACATTCCACGCTCCGATCCTTAGAACGCAAGTTTACTTTCTCCTGATAACGGTGTCCTCCTGAGTAGTCCCCGCCGGGAGATCCGATTGAGGGACTATTTTACCTCCGGAATATTTTACCCAAGAGGACGCCATCATCATTTAACCATACAGTAAAGCTGCATGCCCTCGGTAAAAATGACGGCTTTAGTTTCCCCTTGCTTTCAGCCGTTCGCAGTACCAGCACAGCAAGGCCGTTTTGGTTAGTGTTACAAGGCCAGATCAATCATCCAGATTCTTGCCCCTGTAACTAATGAAAAGGCTGCTGCCCCTCTTCAGGAACCACATGTTTGTCTGGCCTCTCAACAGATACCCCTCCATTGTGTTTGCACCTACGGTCTTTAGCATGCAAATTTTGCACTTCCGGCTCTGGCTCTGAGCACTATGGGACATCAATGGTCATCAGTCCCCTAGAACTTAGAACTACTTAAACCTAACTAACCTAAGGACATTACACAACACCCAGTCATCACGAGGCAGAGAAAATCCCTACGCCGCCGTGCACTTCCGGAGATAAGTTCATTAGACCTTCTTTGTTCCGCAGTCTCTCATCGATCAATCCCTGGATTTTGTACACGATAGGAGAAATCACCCCGTATATACATATAGGCCCGCCCATGTTAGGCTGTGAGGGAGTCATTTTGGTCATGAGGACATGTTATGTTTAGTGTCAACACAGACCGAGAAATATGGAGAGAAGGTAAGAATCCGTCATTGACAGATAAAAGGCAGTGCCAGCGAGAGCGTGCAATCTGGATCAGACGCTCCAGGCGACGGCCGGCAGCCAACAAGTGATTTCTTTCCCACTCTTCGTTTTGGCTACGGCAGCAGTGCATGATGGATTGTTTGTCAGGACGGTCCACAGTCGGAATCGGCCTTTTTAAAAGAGACGATCCTACTCGACACGTAGGCCACTTGAACTGTACTTGAACACTGCAATATTAGAAGTAAAATTAAAATTCGGAATATTATTTAAACTGGCTAGGCGACCTGCACAGTGGCACGAGCTCACTCAGACGTCGACTTCACAACGCTTCAACCACCGTTCGCAGAACGGGGTCTAATAATCTTATTTTTCTCTCTCTGCTGTCCCGGATGTGCTCAATTGGTCTCAGGTCAGGTGACGTGTAAGGATATTAGAAGCACCCGTCCTCCTGGTTACGTGCTTGCTTCCCATGCAGCGGGTCCGGGTTCGATTCCCGGCTAGGTTGGAGATTTTCTCCGCTCGTGGACTGGTTGTTGTGTTGTTCTCATCATCCTTTCATCATCACTGACACTCAAGTCGCCGAATGCGGCGTCACCTGAAATAAGACTTGCATCCTGGCGGTCGAACTTTCCTCTGCGAGATTTCCCGGCCAAGAATGCTACACTGAAGCACCTCAAACCATTATGCCGGTTCAGGTGCGATTGGGAGATGCGTTACGTTGCTGAAGTCACCTGTGGAAGTGTGAAGGTGAACAAACATATATCCATGACAGGACGATATGTTACTGTATCGTTCAGTGGTAACAGTCATGGCGAACTCTCCAACCTAGACCGTTTTTATTCTGAAAAATTTCAAAACCGATTGCTGTACCACTCTGCTATAATGGAATGGAAAAACTTTTATATTATGTACGTTCTCACTAAAAGACTAAATCAAGACTGCTCGGAAAACTTTTTTCTGCTATAAGAGGCCTTGGCCATTTTTATCGTCATCCACCGCTAGTCGATGTAAAGAATCATAGAAGACTTGTTGGGAGCAAACGCCCAAGATATTCTTCTATCAAATGCACTGTGTGTTGTTACTGCAAAGTTGTTTGACTGCATACTGCCAGATATGACTAAGAAATCTGTAGTGATTGAAGGAGAGAAGGAGAACGAAGACCTAGAATTCACTGCAGCAGATTTCTATACCCCATGGGTATCATCGGCTTCTGACTGTAGCTTGGAAGTATTTAAATAACTTGCTGGACATGCAGCATACCGGTACAGGCTGTACGACAGACAGGTGGCCGCATCTACTGGAGAGTTGCTACCAATGACTGAGGACACATTGACCGGGTGGCTGGGCACGATTTCTCGCGGGGGTTTGCTTTTGCCCTCAGAAATGTAACTTGAAACAGACTGTCAACCAGAATTTTCCCAGATCCTTGGATACGACAACTTGTTCAGGGTGACGTGTTTTTAAGACCCTCTATGACTCTATCCATTCATGTAAAAATAACTGATATTTTCGCAAGGATGGAAATATTTATCCATCTGCACTGCCTGTCATCAGAGAACACGTTAAAAGAAGTTCACTATCGCAAAGCAAGGAAGTGGCATTTGTCGCCGCTTCATGGTAGAAATGGACAATATTTGTGTAAATTATGTTGTGTAAGAATTTAAAAAATGGTTCAAATGACTCTGAGCACTGTGGGACTTAACTTCTGAGGTTATTAGTCCCCTAGAACATAGAACTACTTAAACCTAACTAACCCAAGGACATCACACACATCCATGCCCGAGGCAGGATTCGAACCTGCGACCGTAGCAAGATACGTACACAGAACGGCAACAACCAGATTGTTGAGCAAGCGTAGGACATCTGATACAAAGTCTTGCGACCGCGAACAAGCTGTTCAGGACACGCTAGTTAATTTGAGAAGTCTAATAAACTGATATCTCTGGTAACGGGCTTGACCACATAAAACGGAAGGAGTCTGAATTCTAAGGCTAATATGTGTGGCTTTCACCTGGTAGGAACTATTAATTTGTGTTCTGAAAGTAAATTAAAAAACTGACCAGGTGCGAGTAGGAATCACGCACTGAGGGTTCCTTACAAAATTAATTATGTATGCAGACAGTTCATCCATTCCGGGAACTGAGAATTTCGTCCATTTTTGCCTTTATCGACATTGATAGTGGCTTGATATCGGTCACAGTGATTGCAGGATTTTCGGGATCATCAGGCAAGCAATGACTTTAGTGCTCATATGACGTGTTTCGGAATTTATCCTTCATGAGATAACCAGGAGCATCCCTTGCCTGATTTTTGACATTTCGCGACCCCGTCAGCCTGAATGCAGAACTGCTGATTGTTTTAATTTCGATTTTGACGTCAGATAAAAATTGATGAAAGAATTTTTTTCGTGTGATGTAATTACGAATTAACAAGTTTTGGATTTTTTTCCTTTACTTGTACTTTGAAACCTTGCTTCTTGCCAAATATCATGATTGCAGGTCAACGGGAAGTGAGTTTGCGAGTGTCAAAATATGATATAAATGGCCGTATCTTTTCACTGCATTGACATAGAAGCTTCAATGTTTTACACCATCAAGGGACCACGGGCCTTAGCATGTGACAAATTTCAACTCGATATGTCTTCCCCGTTCCTGAGAAAAAGGTTTTTAGCAGTCTGACAGACAAACAGATGGACAACAAAGGGATCCTGTAAGAATTCCGTTTCTACGGATTGAGGCATGGAACCCCAAAAATGATATCGAAATTTAACTCTCGAACTTTTCTTATTTCATATTTTACCCACGCTAACGTATATTGAGTGATAATTTAACAGTGACATCGTTTCCTAGGGCATATGGTCATTTCTAGAAGGATATGCAGTCGACGGATGTTAGTCCTGGTACAAGTCCGTCCGATGCCTAAATTGCGATGAGCTGTAAGAGTAAATAGTATATAGGTGGTTACAAAGAATAAATGAGATACCTGTACATCAATACTAATATTAGAGTAAAGTTCTAAATATGAGTAGACTGTTTTCTTCATAACATGGAAAGGGATAGTTTTCGGACATATGTTCCCCCGTGAAATTTGATCTACAGTGCCTGCTGCACAGCTTCTAGGAGTGTCTAATAGAGAATATGGAACACTATATTTCACTTTTTATTTGCAGTGAATGTAGCCCTGGGCACTTAATTCCCAGTAACATGAAGTAAAAGTCTATGATATAATGTTGCAAATAGGGGGGACAAGGTTGGTATACAGGATAAAGTAACTAGTCATGACATTTGCTGTTCCATTATTACGCGAGAGAAATGAGTATAATGTTACACGGCAAAGACTGTTGAGAGAAAATACTAATAGACGAAAGACTTTTTAGGTATGAAGCACACGCAGTTACTACGTGTACATTCTTGGGTGACTGCTGCATGAAAACAAGGATTAATATTGTTCCTTTCAAAACGGCGCACTATATGAGTGCTAGACTCCCAATTGATTTTAGCGGCAGTGGCTATAACAGTAGATCAACTCTGTTTCTCACGCAATGAGCAGCAACCGGGAATTTTCGCAGTTTATGAGAGACAAACAAAGATATAAATAAGAGTCGTATGACCTGATGGCCGAAGCGTTCCTGACGCGGAAAACGATAACGTTTCTTTCTCTACAGCATCTCTCAAAGAAGCGAAGCGATCGATATTAATGTCGCCTGCTCACTTGAGGAAGATTGTCCATTTCCATGGAGTTAAGGCCGTTACCGCACCTTCTACTATTTCCCCTAATGAAAAGCCGTTACTTGTACAATAGTTATTAACCATTATAGCCTTCTTTTAGATATCTACAACACTCGCAGTCAACACGAAGAAATTTAGTTAGCATCGATTTATGGAGAAACTGACAATAATCACAAAGACTATTATTTCATGGTCTATTGAAAACACGGTCGCTCTCAAATGAATTTTATTCACCTTTTGTATTTATTGCATAATCAATACAGTGAATGTTTCGAATGTGTCTTTTTCATCACGTTTAATTGAATTTTTTTAAGTTATTTATATCAGACCGTCATAATACCTCCTGGCTATCTTTCTAAAATACCATCTACGACACAAAGGTTGGAAGAAAGGCTCAACCACAGCCTAAGAAGTTTTCGATCAGAGCAATTGACTTTTAACTGAACACACCGATAGACTTTTACTGAACACTCATCAATGCTGTAATGATTTCAATTGACTCTGAAATTGCGTATTTGTACTGAATAAAATGTGAAGTATTTATGTAGAACTGTAAATGGATCCTAGCCAAGGCTCGACATACGTTCCGTATCAAGAATAATGGAGATGTAACCCTTGTGAGCAATTTCTGGTTAAGCCATCTCACAAGCACAATTATAAATTTAAAAATTACAGGGTCGCCACCTACCCAAGCCCTTCCTAACACTTAAGAAAAGATCGAACTGGAAATTATCAGTTTAATTAAATTCAGAATTTAATTATAAGAATGCATTTTTTTAAAGAAACTAACAAGATGAACAGCATTGTACGTCGTATATCAATGAGCTTGTTTAATTAAATGTGATAATTTCTTAATTTTGAGACAGTAAATTGTTCACTTTGATTGTCCTCCCATTTTTATTCATCACAAGCAAGCAGATTAATTTAGAAAAATCAGGGAATAGAAAATTAATTTGAAAATTGGCATCAATGAGAAAGATAAAGTACGCAGAGTTTATCTTTGACGTAACATTACTGAATTTGATGTACATCCTATGAATACACATGACTGGTGCCCGAATGAAAAGGTTTAACCAAATAATTCGCAAAAAATTGTAGAATCGCTCAATTAAAAAGGAAAAACACACAAAAGGGAAGTGGAACACAATAATTCAATCATTCCATCTACATACCGACGACTCTCCGAAAGGAACGAAGAAACTTCCACACTTTTAATTTCAACCACCATCATCGTCGATTTTTAACATTATAATTATGCCAAATTCCGAAAATACATAACTACACATGCTTCAGTTAAGCTCAAGTACTTAAATATGCCATGAATTTAAC
This sequence comes from Schistocerca cancellata, assembly GCF_023864275.1. Taxonomy (NCBI): domain Eukaryota; kingdom Metazoa; phylum Arthropoda; class Insecta; order Orthoptera; family Acrididae; genus Schistocerca; species Schistocerca cancellata. The sequence goes on from NC_064626.1 coordinate 963,570,093, forward strand.
ATAGGGAAGTTCTAATTGGACCTACTTCCTATCAGCAGAAACCCTCTCTAGGAGCTACGAACTGTACTCACCAACTGCTAGCTGCAGTGTGTCCTTTTTCCACCGAGCTTCGCCTAACTACCGGTGCAACGGAAGCTACCAGAGGGGTAGGCTTCCGCCACCAACGTGACAGAAAAAGCAACCTCAGACTAAAAGCGGTAAACCTCTCTATCCATGTTCTGGGATCCTAAGTTGGTCATCCTGTGCTAGCCTCCAGACGAGAAGCAATCATCACCTGCTCCTAGCAGACGACAACCAACTCAGCGTCCCCCACAAAAGAAACCCGAAACCACTCGTAAAAACACTCATTCAGTCACATTCACGCACACATAGGGTAAGGTGAAAGGAAAAACGCAATAAATACAGGTCATGGTTTCCTATGGAACACAAAAAAATCAAACATAATATCATTTAATAAGCCTTAGTTTGATTGCTCAGTCTTTCTGGAAGAGTTAATAAATTAAACCGCAATCAGGCGGTGGATAGAATAGGATGCACAGAATCCAGTGAGACAAGCGTCTATGAAACGACTCCACAGAGCCGTTTCAACAAGTTAGTAAACTGGCGAAAATGAAAAGTATTACACCATGAACGCCTTTAACAATCACTGCCAAACTGATAATCAGTTAAATACTGCCTTCGCGATGTATTAAAAAAATGGTTCAAATGGCTCTGAGCACTATGGGACTTAACTTCTTAGGACATCAGTCCCCTAGAACTTAGAACTAATTAAACCTAACTAACCTAAGGACATCACACACATCCATGCCCGAGGCAGGATTCGAACCTGCGACCGTAGCGGTCGCGCGGTTCCAGACTGTAGCGCCTAGAACCGCATGGCCACCCCGGCCGGCTTCGCGATGTATTCAATAAAATTTAGTTCGTATGTTAACTCACTTTAAAAAAAAAAAAAAACAATTTCTACACCCAAAGAATGGTGTGAGCACATGATAGCTATTGGATTTGTGTAACGTTACCGGAACTTCTCAGGTGGAGATCGAAATCTGGAATGGGCAAATGACGTACTCCTTTTGGACTTTGAAAAGTTTATATCGTCGACATGAAGATCATGATAGCATAGCCTGTCCAGTAACATTAACGAGACCATCTGCCAAAAGCCACATTTTGCAGCGTGGAGCACCGTGATATGTGCAGGAAGTGAGTCAGTGAGATTTTTGAAGGTACCGTCAGGGATGTGTAGCCATGCCGACTCCAGTGCCGTATGGCCAGCTGCCCTACGTTTCTCGGTTGAGGATCTGTGGAGCCTTATAGATTCCCAATTCAGTTTAAATCTAGTGAGTTTGATGGCCAGGGGAGTACGGTAAACTCATCCTGATGCTTTTTGAACCACGCACGTACTCTGCAAGCTATACGACACTTTTCATTATCCTGCTGGTAGATGCCATTGTGCCGAGGAAAAACAAACTGCTTGTAGGGGTGGACATGGTGCCCAAGGATAGATGCCTACTTGCGGAGATCCATTGCGCCTACCAAAACGACAAGATCACCCAGCAAATTCCACTAAACATTCCACATACCACAACGCTCCCTCCCTCCAGCCTGCACCCTTCCGACGATTGTTGCAGGGTATTAGCTTTCAGACGTTTCTCGCCGTACACGCCAACGGCCATTTGTTCGATGGAGCATAAAACGTAATTCACCTGAAAAGGGCACCTGGCGCCAGTCAGTGGGCGTTCTCTTCAGGTATTGGCGTGTAAATTTCAGGCACTGCAACAAACGAACAGCAGTCGTCATAGGTGCATGAACCGGACGCCTACTGTGGAGACCCGTACTCAGCAACGTTCGCTGGATAGTCGTTGAGGAGACACCATTGGAAGCCCCTTAGTTCAAGTGGCGGCCAGTTGCTCAACGGCTGCACGTCTACTCACCCATACACACCTCCGCAGCCGTCGTTCACCCCTGTCGTCTATGGCCTTGGTGCACCACAATTGCCTCAGTGCCAGCTTTGGATAGTGCCATTTTGCTATGCATATTATACACAGTGTTTATAAATGAATATTGGGGTTTTTATGCTTTATAATATTTACTATATTAAACTTACAGTTATAAATGATATGTCAAATGAAAGAGCAACTCAAACAGTTTTATCAAGAACCTTATAAATGTTGAATGTGAGCACTATTTGTCACACGGCACACATAGCCGACTTCTTCCCAAATGTTGATAAGTGTGTCTTCAGTAATTGTAGCAACAGCTGCTCCAATCCGGTTTCTTAATTTAGGGAAGTCTGCTGGTAGCGAAGGTACGTACACACGATCCTTGATGAAGCCCTAAAGGAAAAAATCGCATGGCGTTAGGTCTGGTGAGCGTGGAGGCCAAGCAAAGCAAGCCCTGTCATTGGGCCCCTTGCGGCCTATCCAACGCTTGGGCACCGTTCAACCAATTGTTACTTCGCTATGCCAGTGAGGTGGCGCACCATCTTGCTGGAAAATGAAGTTGTCTGGTTTATCTTCTTCCAACTGAGGGAAGAGCCACTGATCTAGTGTATCAAGGCAAGAAGTGCCAGTTACAGTAGGTTCACCAAAAAAGAAAGGTCCATAAACTTTCTGCCAGGATACAGCACGAAAAACAGTCACTTGAGGGGAATCTCGTTGCGTTTGTACCATCTCGAGAGGATTTTCTGAGCCCCAGATGCGCACATTGTGAGTGTTATCATGCCCAATAAGGTGAAAGGTTAATTCATCACTGAAGACAACATGATCCAGAAAATATTCATCGTCATGAAACAACATTTCATTTGCGAAGTTGGCACATAATCCATGGTCTGCCACCTTTAGAGCCTGTAATAATTGTAAACAGTAAGGATGTTCGCAGGAGAGCTTCTGTAAAGTTTGGAAGGTAGGAGACGAGGTACTGGCAGAAGTAAAGCTGTGAGTACCAGCCGTGAGTCGTGCTTCGGTAGCTCAGTTGGTAGAGCACTTGCCCGCGAAAGGCAAAGGTCCCGAGTTCGAGTCTCGGTCGGGCACACAGTTTTAATCTGCCAGGAAGTTTCAGTAAGGATGTAGTTGTACGAATTTTCTTAAAACTTTCCAAACAGTCGACACGGGAACTTGTAATTCACGACTAGCCTTCCGGACTGATTTATTTGGGCTACGAGTGAACGACTCTCTCACTCGCTCAACAGTCTCTTCACTAACTCTTGATCGTCCTGTGCTCTTCGCTTTACAAAGGTAGCCTGAATCTTGAAACTGATGATACCATCTACGAATGTTATTATCACTTGGAGGATCACAACCGGAACGCACGTTGCACAGTAACTATAGATTCGGTCATTTCAAATTGCAAAACACAAAACGGTTTCTGTTCACTAGTCACCATCTTCGCTACTACCGCTGTCTAGCGGATTGTGGCGGAAACATTGCGCGCTGCGCATACGCACTGGTGCCAAACATAACTGTTTGAGTTGCTCTTTTATTTGAAATATCATTTATAACTGTAAGTTTAATGTAATAAATATTATAAAGCGTTAAAACCCCGGTATTCATTTATAAACACCCTGTACTTTAACCACGATGACACGCCAACGGTTTACAAACTTAGCCGTTTTGGAAATGCTGCCACTCCTGTCCCGAAAGCGAATGGTCATGCCGTTTTGAACGTCGGATAAATGGCTCGTTTCCTCATTGCGACAACGAATGCGCTGTTTTCCGCGTCCTCTCCGACGCGCTTTATACAGGGTGTTACAAAAAGGTACGGCCAAACTTTCAGTAAACATTCCTCACACACAAATAAAGAAAAGATGTTATGTGGACATGTGTCCGGAAACGCTTAATTTCCATGTTAGAGCTCATTTTAGTTTCGTCAGTATGTACTGTACTCCGTCGATTCACCGCCAGTTGGCCCAATTAAAGGAAGGTAATGTTGACTTCGGTGCTTGTGTGGACATGCGACTCATTGCTCTACAGTACTAGCATCAAGCACATCAGTACGTAGCATCAACAGGTTAGTGTTCATCACGAAGGTGGTTCTGCAGACAGTGCAATGTTTACAAATGCGGAGTTGGCAAATGCCCATTTGATGTATGGATTAGCACGGGGCAATAGCCGTGGCGCGGTACGTTTGTATCGAGACAGATTTCCAGAACGAAGGTGTCCCGACAGGAAGACGTTCGAAGCAATTGATCGGTGGCTTAGGGAGCACGGAACATTCCAGCCTATGACTCGCGACTGGGGAAGACCTAGAACGATGAGGACACCTGCAATGGTCGAGGCAATTCTTCGTGCAGTTGACGATAACCCTAATGTCAGCGCCAGAGAAGTTGCTGCTGTAAAAGGTAACGTTGACCACGTCACTGTATGGAGAGTGCTACGGGAGAACCAGTTGTTTCCGTACCATGTACAGCGTGTGCAGGCACTATCAGCAGCTGATTGGCCTCCACGGGTACACTTCTGCGAATGGTTCATCCAACAATGTGTCAATCATCATCTCAGTGCAAATGTTCTCTTTACGGATGAGGCTTCATTCCAACGTGATCAAATTGTAAATTTTCACAATCAGCATGTGTGGGCTGAGGAGAATCCGTGCGCAATTGTGCAATCACGTCATCAACACAGATTTTCTGTGAACGTTTGGGCAGGGATTGTTGGTGATGTCTTGATTGGGCCCCATGTTCTTCCACCTACGCTCAATGGAGCACGTTATCATGATTTCATACGGTATACTCTACCTGTGCTGCTAGAACATGTGCCTTTACAAATACGACACAACATGTGGTTCATGCACGATGGAGCTCCTGCACATTTCAATCGAAGTGTTCGTACGCTTCTCAACAACAGATTCGGTGACCGATGGATTGGTGGAGGCGGACCAATTCCATGGCCTCCACGCTCTCCTGACCTCAACCCTCTTGACTTTCATTTATGGGGGCATTTGAAAGCTCTTGTCTATGCAACACCGGTACCTAATGTAGAGACTCTTCATGCTCGTATTGTGGACGGCTGTGATACAATACGCCATTCTCCAGGGCTGCATCAGCGCATCAGGGATTCCATGCGACGGAGGGTGGATGCATGTATCCTTGCTAACGGAGGACATTTTGAACATTTCCTGTAACAAAGTGTTTGAAGTCACGCTGGTACGTTCTGTTGCTGTGTGTTTCCATTCCATGATTAATGTGATTTGAAGAAAAGTAATAAAATGAGCTCTAACATGGAAAGTAAGCGTTTCCGGACACATGTCCACATAACATATTTTCTTTCTTTGTGTGTGAGGAATGTTTCCTGAAAGTTTGGCCGTACCTTTTTGTAACACCCTGTATACCCTCTACTGCGAGTGCTCCCTCCTACCCCCTGTGAGCGGTTTTTGCACACTGACGCCAAACGTAGGCGGTGATACTATTAACACTCCTGGACCGTGCAGTGCCCTCAGCAGTAATGCAATGATTCCAGAAAGATGGGTGATATAGGACAACAGTGTGGCAACGAGAGTAGGAACCAACCCTCTGACGAGTAGATGCACAACAGCTGAAACCTGGATAGAGGTTAGAGGCAGCACGGTACCGTGAACCGCAGGAAGCTGGAGTGAGTTCTGTAATTGCCATGCGTCGTTTACCTCTGGCACCATCCCACAGGCGACAGAGACCTGCATGGCGTACATCCAAACTGGGACGCTTGAAGCATTTTATAGTGTTCAGCGATGTGTCTCACTTGTGCTTAAGGTTGATATGCCGACGCCATCGTATCCGTAGACGACCTGGTGAAATGTCACAGGAAACAGTGACTGTCTAGATTCATATCTCTCCAACTCGTGCGGTCGTGGCATGTGGAACTAGTGGACATGACAAAAAGCCTCATGACCGCTGTACTGTTGCACCGCGAATAGAATTCTGAATGAAAGTAAACTTTTAAAAGCTTTCCACTTTACAAGTACACAGCCGAGTCAAGACAGACTCGGGCACAGTGTATCAGTCAGAATGTAAGGCAGTAGGGAAGTCAGTACCGTAAACGGAGAGGCTCAGAACTGGGGAATTGCTGCTAGAGATTAGACATGAACTTCTTATACTCCCTTTAAAGTCACCAGCCAGTCCTGTGACGTCATCTCCGAACTCGTCGTATCCCTGTGCCTGTAGACTCGACTCTTGAATATCCGCAGCAGTCCACTCGTCACCTGAGTCTGTTGTCGGATACAAGTGGACTCAACTCGCTCAGACAGGAGAGCGAGTACACAATTTTCAAGTATAACGGCGGACTCGCGGCAATCCCACGACATACGCAACCGGTTTGAAAGAAATTTCCGCCATTAAACTGTAAATTACTATTCATTTATTTCAAACAGTCATGATTTCGGCTTTATAGCCCTTCTCAAGCGTAAGCTGAAATGTTCCAAAACGTCCGACCTGCCTAAACGACAGAAGCAAGTTATATACCAGTATAACGACTGATCGTTTAGCAGTGAATATTATGTTCATACATATATTTATATAGAAAACATTTTTTCGAAGACTGCTGTGTATTTGTTTTCATATTTAATATCTGTAACGAGAATGTTTAAAGATTTCGTTGACATATATACACTTCCGAGGCGCTGGCGAGTGTGTTACGACAATACCAGAAATCAGGGATGTAGTGCAGTCTCTAAATGGTGATCAGTTATTAAAATAAATTGTTGAAATGACTGATCAGATACATAACTCGCTGTTAGCCCCTAAACATAAGTTGACATGACCAAATTAACACAGAAATAGCGCACTTTCTTCTCGCAGGGATATAGCAGTGACGTTGCTCTGTGCCCAGTTTTCATTTGTCGCACACGTGCTTGCTCATGGTGGAGGTGGAATCAATAAGAATGTAAGAATTTTGTTTGCCTTCGACGAAATTTGTATGTTTTCCGTCTGACGCGTGGACTCCTGCAATGCAACACATTGCAAATGCGTACTTTGTAGCCGGCCCGTGTGGCCGTGCGGTTCTAGGCGCTTCAGTCTGGAACCGCGTGACCGCTACGGTCACAGGTTCGAATCCTGCCTCGGGCAAGGAAGTGTGTGATGTTCTTAGGTTAGTTAGGTTTAAATAGTTCTAAGTTCTAGGGGACTGATGACCACAGATGTTAAGTCCCGTAGTGCTCAGTGCCATTTGAACCAAGCCGTGCTTTGTATTAATTAATTTTAGTCTTACACCCTGCACAATCTCACAAAACACAGCTTTGTTATAGGCCATCTGACCCCGAAAATCGGTTATTTCACCTTTCTAATGCTACTTTACAACAGCCATGTCGTGTACTCACTCATCTTCCGCACTAACAATGAGTCACGACTAGGCTTATACTCCTGCACGCTTCGGTAACAGAACGAGTATGAAGCGACGGCAACGCCACAGTTTCAAGTCTAATCATACTCGCGGAACTACAGCGGTAACGAAGGAAGCCCATTAGCACTGCTGTAACAGCGTCGCCTTGATTTGTGAATTATGCAATCCGAATATTAGACTCGAACTAGCTCCGTCTCTGATCTCTAACTGCTACACAGCACTTCAGTATAGAGTGCTGATTGCAACGTGAAGTGGCTCCTTTCGTGGAAGTATGGATTAATCTTCCAGATTGTAAGGTTTGGTGAAGTCTCAAACAAAAGAATCCACTCCAGAAGCGATAAAAAGGACTGTGCAGGTGTTCTCATTAGTAAGTAACGTTACTGTAAATGCTGATTATTTCTACTTCAAATGAAATTATACTCAATGACTTCGACATGAATGAAAATTACATTCAGGCTGTAAGATTGTTGTTGGTTAATGAAGCGCTTGGTGACGATAGATCACATAACTAGTTATAGGTCATTCAAAGGAATTTATATCGTGAAAAGTTAATCGGACTTCAAGTTAAGATACAGGCTCGCCTTTTTATTAATAGTTAACGATGGAGCAGAAGGCACTCGATTGTTGCGTCACCAAACAAACTGCTTCCAACTTAATTTAAATGGCCAGAAATTAACTGAATTATTTAAATGAAATAGGAGAACTGAGAGACTGGTTGTTTTACAGAATAAAAACTAGTTTGAAATGCGGTATTCCAATTATTGTTGACAAAAAGATATATCAAGTGCAACTTACATCTATTTCGTGTCAGTGTCAGAACAAGGAGAAGAGGACAAGCTAGTGTCCCATATTTCACTGAGAGAACTATTATCAGAGAACAAAGACTGGTATAACTTCAGTGTCTAAAAGATATTGTTTGTTCAAGCAATATAATCGACAGAAATTCGGAAAACTTTTAACTAAAGTAATACTGGTAACTGTCACATGGCAGTCCACAGGCATGAATATCATTTGACTTCTTACTATCAAGTTCTGTCAGGATTATTTAATTAGACATAGGAGTGCACCCATGTATCTTTATCAAAAATATGATATAGCGTCCTCAAATGGTTAAGGCAGTGCTCATTAGTGTAACCTTGTTTCTACCTTTCGACTACATGTTATTAACTGATAAAATTTTCTCAATCATCCGCGACCAGTGGTTTAAAATTCAAGAGCTTTCGGCCAAGCGCTCCTCGGCCATTGTCAAGTGGTGACTGTCGAATGATTGCTGCCGCCGTCCTTATATAGCCGCACCGAGCGAAGTGGCGCAGTGGTTAGCACACTGGACTCGCCTTCGGGAGAACGACGGTTCAAACCCGCCTCCGACCATCCTGATTTAAGGCTTCCGTGGTTTCTCTAAATCGCTTCAGGCAAATGCCGGGATGGTTCTTTTGGAAGAGTACGGCCGACTTCTTTCATTATCCTTGCCTAACCCGATGGGACTGATAACCTAGCTGTTTGGTCCCCTCCCTCATACCAACCAACCAACTTATACAGCCGGGCTGTCTTCGGTGAGGTCACTGGTGATCGCTCAAGCGCCATATATTGTAATGTTATCATTGCGCGCTTGCCGCGCCGGAGGCCGGGTTTCCAGCTCTGCTTAACTGCAGGCTGCAATCTTTACTGAAGATCTCAGAAATTTTTAACTCGATGGAATCTTTTATAACACTGTCCCAAAAATTCGCGTAATAACCAATGTCTCGGCAAATGAAATACGGTGTCCGTTTTCTAAAGTACGTCCCGCCACCGCTGATTTCTCAGCATGCCGTAGGCGAAAACATCTCTCTTGTTCCACATGGCGCTGTTCAATAGTACGTACAGTCTCTTCGACATAGAACTGTCCACACCCACACGGTATTTTATATACTCCTGGAGTCGGAGTCCAACAACATCTTTCGTAGCCCTCATTAGCTGTCGAATTTTAGCCGGTGTCCTAAAAACCGTATCGATTTTATGCTTCTTTAGAAGCCGGCTAATCTTTTCTGATACTGAGCTACAGAACGGCAAAACGTAAGCATCGTCGTGTCCTCCTCGGAGGTCGTCTGCTTAGTTTCTTCGGTAAGATGGCTTGCGAAATCTGGCGCTTGTTGTAGCCATTTTCTTTTTAGACTCTCCGTAAGTGGCTCAGTTCCTTCGGAAGGCTTTCAGGGTCTGAAACGGCTTCCGCTCGATGCACCAATGTCTTCAGAACAGAACTTTTATGCGAAGGTTGTTGGTAGCGGGTCGTATGCAGATATGGGTCTGTGTGAGTTTGTTTCCGACAAACACTGTGGCTGAGAAACCTATTTTCTTTGCGGCGGGCGAGGACGTCTAGAAAAGGCAAGGCACCATCTGTCTCTGCTTCCATCGTGAATCTGATGTTATAATGGGTGCTGTTGATGTGGTTGAAAAATTCCTTCAGGTTTTCACGCCTATGAGGCCAGACAACAGATGTGTCCTTGACGTAACCGTAAAAGCAACTAGGTCTTGCAGGAGCCGTGTCCAGGACGATTTGTTCAAAGTACTCCCTGAAGAGGTTGGCTATAACTGGAGTTAATTGGCTTCCCATCGCTTATCTTATTGGTGACAGCGTATATCAGATTGTTGGCAAATTTATTTAGAATATTTGATGAATTTCCAATTTTCCGTTTCATATTGATTGCTTATTTACTTCATATCAAGTTCTCATTGACCAAATATGTAAAACATGAAAAAATACAAATTGTAATTACGTGACATGAAATTCATGTAGACAAGAAATTCAACAAAATTACATTTATGTCCTGATAAATGTTCGTCACTTGAGGTGGCTCCTTTTGTGTAGATTGATTAATCTTCCAGATTATAAGGTATCAAAATCTCAAACGAAAGGGGATAAAAAGGAGAGCGCAGATATTCTCAGTGGTAACTGAAATTAGTCTGAATTGTATTTTTAATTTAAATGAAAGTATACTGATTGACTTCAGTTGACTGAACGAAAAGTAGCTTCAAGCCAAAAGGTCATAGTTGGTTAGCGACATTCTGGGTGAAAAATGACTGCATAAGTAGTTGATGTTCGTACAAAATAACTTATATTGTGAAAAATTAATCGGATTTCAAATTAAGATGTAGGCTCAACGTTTTCATAATAATATAATTAACGATTGAGCGCTTAAGGCATTCGATCGTTGAGTGACCAAATAAGTCGCTTCCAACTTAATTTAAATGGCTAAAAGTTAACTGCATGATTTAACCGAAACAGGAGAACGGAGAATGGTTGTTTTACAGAATAGAAGCAAGTTTGAGACGCAGTATTCCAATTGCTATTAACAAAAAGATACATCTGCTCCGCATCGATGCCAGAACAAGGAGAAGGTAATCTAGTGTCATATATTTCACAGAGAGAACAATTATCAGAGAACAAAGACTGGTAAAACATCAGTGTGTTAAAGATAGTTTTTTTCAAAACTTTATTTTTACGTAAATACAACGAAAAGAAATAGTTTTTTTACTGTTTATTCAAAAGAATCGACATAAACCCACAAACATGTTAACTGAAATAATATTAGTAACTGTTACGTGGCAGTCGACAAGCAAATATACAATTTGACGTTGTTATTGCCATGTCTCTTCAGGATTATTTAATTAGGTACAGGAGTTCACCTGTAGTCTTTATAAAAAGATATGTTATAGAATGCAGCAGAATGACCTCTCCATAACGACACCACCAGGAGATGAATTCATATCGTGTAACACACACTCAAGAGTGCCTCCACAACATACAGACAAGTTGAGCATCTGAAAATCACTGTGAGGACACAACAGTATGACGCGGAGCGTTGAAAAGCCTACAAATTCGCTCGTCGCCCAACTCAGTAACTTTTAGCAATGAAATTCGCCAAACAGCCGTGCGGATTGAAAAGTTATTTTATTTTTTAAATGAACGCACCGCCATTTGACTATTTTGTCTTTAATTTAATTACGACCCAGGTTTCGTCCTTTTATGCAATTTTCAAGTGACTAAGTTTATACCATTAACATAGATTGCGAAAGATGTTAATTATTGTATGACTGTTTCTCGGCAACATCAAAAATTATTTTATTTTCGCTACGAGTTTCGACAGTTGAGTATGCCCCATATACACATCTCCAAAATTATCGATGTTGGCATACTGGAGACATCTATTTCTGGATGTCGTGAATTCTCAAGTCCTTCCTTCGAAGTCTTTCTGCAACTGAGCACACCTGCCGAAACTGGCGGCGAAAATGAAATAAAATAACTTGTCAACTTGCACGGCTGTTTGGCAAATTTATATGTTAAATGTTTGATCAACCGCTATCCCAGTTTCACAATGGGTCAACAGAGATAAGTGAATAACGTCATCGGCACGAACTAACCAGCGTAAATACTTGGACGTCTGAAGCTCATCCGCTCAGTTGTCAGTAATTCGCCATGAGTTGTCAGTCGGTATGACAGCCTTGTAAGTTGCAGTGAATGCAAATCGAAGCTGTTCCATGATGTGCCACCTGGTGTTTGAGGACTTCAGCTACAAGACAGACAGCCAGCCACTGACGTGGAACCAACAACCAATTGGGAGTCAGTTGAGAGTGACATGTGAACAACCAACGTCATACGTTCTGGAAGATGTGTATTAGTGCTGTCCCCTGGCTGTACCTTAGAGGAGTTACCAGAGTGGTGGTCGTCTCTTGTTGGAAGGCCGGGGCATGTTTCTACCTGGCTACCATCATCCCGTCCAGAGCTGTTAACCGCTGATCTGGGCGCAAACAATGATGTCCACAAATGCACCTTGATGGAACAGCTGCCCATGGTGCTAGTGATTCGGCTAGACGGGCAACGCCTGCAGGTTGCTGGGCCAGCATTCCGCACAGTGCCGACTTCCCTGAGGGCGCGGTTCCTGACCTCGGCACACAACATAGATGCCGTCTGGGCCAGGTGAGTCAGCAACTCCAGGCCATGTGCACCACTTTGCCTGCCATTGAGGTTTGCCACAGAGAAGCTAGTTGCATTGTACAAATCCTGACAATAAATGTATTCATAGGCAACACTGTCTCACGGATGCCCTTGGGTTTGTCACCACTCCTATGTTCTGAGCTCGGCATCCTCCATACATAGTGACCACTGCTTCCCGGGTCTCCAAAGTACCGAATGACATATTCCAGCAGGATAATGCTAACCCCACAGTGCAGTTCACATCATAAATATCTTGAGGATTGTACACATCTTGGTGGCCTGGCTGATTGGTCATCTGCAGAATGAAATGTAGTGGAATATATATACCGTCATACTGATCTCGACCTTCATGAACTGAGACAGCAAGTTGAGCTTTGCATGCTGTTTATGCCGATAAATGCCAATGTATCAGAGGTATTGCTACTCCATTCCCGTTGGCTGGGGGCAAAAGGATAACTGGAGAAGGAACTTAATGTCGAGTGGTCTTGTACGGATGAGTCCGTCTTGGTCCATACTTTAGTTAAACTGGCTCTCATCTCTGGAGCAGTAGTCTGTGCTTGGAAGGACTGCAACCAACGTATATTCTCCATGTGAGATGTGGTGATGATTAAGGTGAAGCAGTATGGTATTTAGCCACGAGAATTCCGTGCGCGTGGTGTACGGCCAGTCGACGGAAACGTACAGTCAAGTGGACCTCAAATCATTGGTTGTGAGTTGTGGAGGCATGCCGATAGGTTGTCGCCGTGCTGTGTGTCGATTGCTGAAGTCATTTTAGCAAATTCACCAACGTACATGAATCCTACTTCATCCTGTGAGCTTGAACTTGTTGGACTTCAGTTAAACGTGAAGGATTTGCTGCTACACACCCATTAAGGCTGATGGCCGGGCTTCATGGAAGTGAAATAAAAGTAGCGACGCCTTTTGTTTATTTGTCTTTATTTGTGTGATGTTAATCTTATTTTTATAAAGCTGTTTTAAGGTTTACTTTTGGAGAAGCTTACAGTATGTTTAGTGCCACAGGCCCACGTTCCCTCTGACATGAATTCTTTTGTGAATATCTACCTTTTGGTGTGCATAATAATGTGCATGGTTAATTCTGTGCTAGATATTGTTAAGGTTTCAATAAATTTTGACACGAATTTTCATTTTCATTTGTAATTAGTTGCGTGTCTTCCCCTTTGTGTAATCTTGTCTACTACTTGTGTAACTCTGCTCTCTTACATTGTAGTAAACTGGACTGCCAGTGTGGTTATTCCTAACTGTACTAGTAGAAGCGGGCTGCGAATGAGCTGTCAAGCATTCTTCAGCACGTTAACTACAGAGACTGTTTTGAGTTTTTTCTTTTTATTCGTTAATTTTAAAGGTTGTAAAAAGTTAATTTTCTAATTCGTATGGATGCTTTGTTTTTTAAATTGTGACAAATTTCCTTCCGAGTTTGTGTCAAGTCAGCCGCCCAGATTCAACACCTCAGCTACGCCAACGAAAAAGTCCTGCTCTGATGTTTCTTCCCGTGTACTGTTAATGTTAATATTCTTGTCCTCTTGCGCTCAACCCTAGAAAAAAAAATGTCTGTCATATTTGCCTAAGTAATTATCCGCGTTACCTCTGTCGAAACAACAAATTCTTTCCAACACTTCCTGGTGGGATTACACTTGGCGTTCACATATGAAAAATCGACACACGTTGCACGAAAGAGACATATAATTGCATTCACAAAATATCAACGCTGAGGTACAACACCGTAAATCAGTACACAAACGGAACTGCATGACTCCTGTATAGGGGCCGGCCGTTGTGGCCGAGCGGTTCTAGGCGCAACAGTCTGGAACTGCGCGACCGCTACGGTCGCAGGTTCGAATCCTGCCTCGGGCATGGATGTGTGTAATGTGCTTAGGTTAGTTAGGTTTAAGTGGTTCTAAGTTCTAGGGGATTGATGACCTCAGAAGTTAAGTCCCATAGTGCTCAGAGCCATTTGAACCATTTTTCTGTATAGGGAAGTAAGGTTATACAAAACATATCATTGCTCATCCTACTATCTGATTGCGTATCAGTAGACTACCTCGACAATGTAATATGAGCATGGATCGCCAATTAAAAGAGGTACGTTGTCCTATGAAGCTCGATATTCGTATGCATTGTCTACTTTCACTCAAACGACTATAGATAAAAAGGGGGTTCTCAGATGGGCTTGGGCTTCCGTAACTGGCTAAGGTAGATTGCTGAATTTTGTAGCAACACCTCTTTCACCATATGATCTCTTTCACCACATGACATGGATTTTTTTTTGGTAATCATACAGATTTCTCAACTGATTTGTCACTCACTGTACGTGCAATAACGTTCGAAACTTTGTTAAGATTGTTGATTAAAATCTGATGAAATTATTGGCCAATAATTGTGTTGCACGATGAATAAACGCAATTGTCTGTGTACGGCTACACGGCGGCGAACGTTTCATTGTGTATGTGTACTTCAAAACTGAACTCAATATTTCTTGGAAATTCTCATGACAATAGGGCATTTGGGAAATAAGTTGCACCATTTCACGCTTTATACGCGAATTTAATAGTAAACGAAACACGAGTTTCACCAAAAACATTATTGATTACTGAACATAATGTAAACGCTTTGTTTCTTAAATCTTCATCCACAATCTAGCCTACACAAAGCAATCTGAACTTACAACAAACGATGTACCGGTACCGAAAAACAGACATATAACTCGACGGCCAAAGCAAGAGTGTCATAAACTAGCAGACCCCGGACGGTCGTTGGAGATGGGGCCTCTTGTTTTTTACGTTGTGTGTGTGTGTGGTGGCGGAGGGGAGGGGAGACTCCGTTACACGGACGTAGCCAATAGAACGGACCGAAAAAGCGAGAAAAGCTCTGAGTTAGCAGCATGCTGTGTTACTCGACCTCTTGGGAACGGACCCAGGGAGGTTAATGTATTGCTATGCTCTAAGGGAAGGAACTCACACACCTACACCGTACCGAACAGGTATTTTACAACGGAAACGAAGTGGTCGCTGATATTTAAAGTAATTAAACAGTAACGGTCCATAGCATTCTTTTCCCAAGTAGTAGAGAGCCGAAACGAGCGTCCTTAAGACGTAAGTAAAGCATAAAAAAGGAAAAAGTGTGAAAGGGTCCAAATGACATAGTCCTTTCAATGTGAATTACGATATCGCATGGCGGGGCTGTGGTGATAAGAGTGTTATGTTTATATTGTTTTGTGATCCTAGTGCTCACGGAGAGATTATGATTCACCACTGTGTAACAGTTGTAAGTTATTTTGTATTGTGCACCATTTCCTTGTACAAGGTATTTAGCTGTGTGTATTTGTGTTGTCCATTAGTATTGGTTTGGTAGACCACGCACGTCGATAGTAGTACAAGGAAGATCATTCAGTGGCAGTTGCTTATCTCAGTTATTCAGTGTGATTCTATGTACCCATTTGTAAAGTTATCACGGGTTGATACTGGCTGTCATTTGTTGATGCCAACTTTTAAAGTCAGATGAGCTGAGTTTGATTATAGTCTAAGAGATATATGGTTTTATTTAGAATGAACTTTTTTATTGTTTTAGTACTGTGCCCATTTTAAGTATGAGATTTTACTATGTCTTTATCTGAGTGGAATGCTATTTGTTTATGGTATTATCAGTTTGAAGATATTTTTGTGATTAAGTACAAAGGCTATAATTGTATGAGACTCTATGTTATGATACATGATTGTTAATAAAAAGACGTATAACAAAAGCCCAAGCTCGTACAGCCCACAACCAAAACCCTACTATTCAGAAATCCTGCTTTGCTTATTAAAGGTCTTTTTATTTTTTGATAGGCATATGATGCTACAATTCTACTGTGCCAGCAGAATAAACTTTTGAAATAAGTGAAATATTATGGTGTTGGTCATTGAATGAACAGCTCATTTTTCTCACACATAACCAACACGGCAACATCAAGTAGTCTACACAATGCATCAGCATCTCCGGAGTGGGAAAATGTTTACGGACTTGCCTCAGGTGGCAAAGTCAGCGAAAAGTACAGAATTTTTGTGGGTAACCGGGTAGAGCTTATCACCAATTTATAACCTTGAAAAGTTTCATAAGAATCATTTCGTAGACAGCTTACAGGGCCCTGCTCTTATAAGCCTATTTAGACAAGTATATTGATAAAAACACTTTGCTGGAATTCGTTCTCATCGATCACTCAAATTACCGAATTGTAACTCATGAAAATGTTCTATGAAGTGGAAAGAAATTACTCCGCCATTTTTTGTCAGGTTTGCAGAACAATTCCAGAAAGATAATACACACACACACACACACACACACACACACACACACACTGTAGAAACTAGCGCCATCAGACAATCCAAGATGACCAACGCAAGCAGTTATGGGCAGTGAAAATTAATAGCCAATGGATGAGGTAGCATTAACTCTGAATTTATTGAAAAACCTCCGTCTTCATTTAAAATGTTACTTGCTAATTTAATTTCAACTGTTTCCTTAATGACGCTGTCCCAATAGCTGCTGGAAGTGCACGCCAGAATCTCCACGTTGTTATATTCTATTGGATGACTGGTGCCAAGACAACGTTCTGCAATAGCAGATTTGTTTGGCCATTGTAAGCGCGTGTAACGCTTATGCTGAGTACGCCGGTCCTCCATAGTCCTGGAAGTCTGACCAAAATTTGACATGCCACAACTGCAAGGAATAAAGTAGACACACGCCTTATGCACACCAAGATTAACAGTTTGGAACCTAAAAAAGACCCTAATCTTAGATGGTGATAAAAAAAATTCACATCTTATTTCCGCAAAGTACGACAAATCCTGTTGGTAATGCTCCCTGCATAAGACAAAAGGCCATAAACATTGGAGTCATTTCGGTGTTATCATCACTCAGCCGGTGTACACTTGGTTGATAGCGCAACGCACGTGTGATCTGTTTTTTTCTGACGAATAGTGACCTCAAGATGAGTGAACTCACCTAAGTCTCAAGGTCCGAGATGACGTGGACCCTGTGAACCAAGGTACGAAGTAGCAGGATGGTGACAAGTATCAGCCTGTAGATTCAAGTCAGCGCGCGTAGGCTTCCTACTGACGGCATATCCCAACGTACCATAAACCTTCCTCCTGACCAACACACCGAGGAAGGGAAGGCAGTCATTCTTTTCCACCTCCATCGTGAAACAAATATTCTGGTGGACTGATTTCATGTGTTCTAGAAAGTCGTTCAAATTCGCACTACCATGAGGTCAAACAGCAAAAGTGTTGTCTACATATCTTAAAAAAAAAGACACGCAAGTTTCAAAGCCGCCGACTGCAGGGCATGTTCCTCGAACTCTTCCCTAAACAAATTGGCAATAGTAGGAGATAACGGGCTTCCCATCGCAACTCCATCTTACTGCTCATAGTACTGCTCATTGATTAAAAAGGATTGTCAATTCTACACCAAACCTAACCTGAATTAACTGTATTGAACCAGGCAGAGGAACGCGAGCGAAGAGAGAGACTACATTAAATATTACTAGATTACCAGTCGCTCAAACGCGTTCCTTGCAATAGACGTAAGAAAATGAATGCCTTGAAAATAATAGAATTTGCTCTTGCTGAAATAGCGGCACCCGGCTGTATTCCCCTAAGTTACCTCAACATCGTATACGCTCCCACGGAACAATTTCTTAATACGTGATGTATGTGTGTGTTCTTTTGTGTTTACAATAAACTTATAAGGCTAGTCATTCAACGTCTCACAGGATAATCTTCCGCAAATAAAACTATGTAGCGATCAATAAGCTTCCACAAAAGTACTTGAAAGATAATTATGGTGTATTAGTTTGTAAAATGATGACATATTGCAGATTACGACGAATTCGCATGTAGATATAGAATACGTGAGAAACTAAAGTGGTTAATTTACACCGTAAGTAATATCACGAAAAACGATATGAATCTACTGTAATACACTTGTGACTTCTGTTTAGTAAAGATGAGTTTCAAACGGTTCAAATAGCTCTGAGCACTATGGGACTTAACATCTGAGGTCATCAGTCCCCTACAACTTAGAACTACTTAAACCTAACTAATCTAAGGACATCACACACATCCATGGCCGAGGCAGGATTCGAACCTGCGACCGTAGCGGTCGCGCGGTTCCCGACTGTAGCGCCTAGAACCGCTCGGCCACTCCGGCCGGCTATTCTCTTTTTGATAGGAAGTACCATACAAAAGTAGCACTCATTGACATGGTTAGTTGGCTCACGCCAGATCATGGGCACTGCAAAGGGCATTGAACGTCCTTCCCCATGCATTTAATTCCTGAGATTGCTGGCACAAGTGTTGCGGATCACATGTGGAGCCCAGGGTTTATCCTGATCACCTGTTTTGCACCCAATGTAACAACTATAAGCTTTTTTAATCAATGGAGTTATTTGCTGTTTTTATGGAGCAAATGTCACTTCTCCACACACATAGCAAAATGTGTCAGCACTGTTAACACAAACTCTTGGCATTTTTGTTCACTTCAATAGCAGTCAACTTGAACAACTAGTAGCTAATCTGGAAAGAAATGTGCAAATATTATTTCATTCATTCCGGACTGAAGCGCCTAGAACCGCTTGGCCACAGAGGCCGGCTGAGTTTCAGTTAATGCCTCTGTAAATTAGTCTGCTGACACAAACAGAAGGAACAGCAGTTGCTGCGATGTTTAAACTACACCTTCAGTACTGGACCTTCAGTACTGTAATACTATATGGAAACAGACTGAGCACTGTTTTTTTCCTAACCGTAAGGCGTTTATTTATTAACAATAAAGCGGTACTGCTAGTTCGCTCCTGTTAAGCCTTGCTAGCAAATATAATGAAAGAGCGCTATTGTGATCATCCAAGTTTTGTGTAGCACAAAGAGAAGCTACTCAACTTAATTTTCACGTACCATGGCACTGAATCTGAGAATGCTTATCACTGCGTTTAATTTTTATTTGTCGCGCTTCCCACATACCCTCTGTACAGCAGTCGTCTTTAATATTTAACGACAACAGTTCTCAGTACTGAAATACCGTCTCGTGTAAACAACATGATAGTTGAGATACTCTATCAGGGGCAAGATGGCAGTACTTTAAACTAGAGTAAATAATTAAGAAATTTCGACTTCAAAGTATTCTTCGCAGCCCGTCGACGTTATGTGCACCAGTTTATCAACAGCCAGTGAAGTAGGATGGTACCTGCAGAGGAAGAGTCGAGCTATAAACTCTGCAGTACAGTGTAAATTAATTGTCGGGCGATGAAACTTCAGCGAATCGCTCTCGTCATGGAATTAGATAAGGGCCCCTATTCGCGGTTGACGTGGGAAATTAAGTACCTCACGAGAAGTTAACGGAAGCTCGCTATTAATTAGGTCGTGCGTTTACTGCCGGCTGCAACGAAGTTAGAGGTCAAACGTCTCTGGTACCTCCAGCAGATCCCTGCATAAATTGCTTCTGCTTCCTTTAGACCCAATTGACGCTCTCTGTGCCCATCGCGGTTACAAGCGTTATGTCACTGGAAGTAAAATGATGTGCCTAGATGTAATGGATCTCAGTACTACTATAACTAAACTGAAGCTTGCTGACAGAAATGTTAACAGTATAATTCGTGTGACTGGGTCTGAAATTTTATTACATTTGACGTTACCTGCGATTTAGTAAAAAGAAAAAAAATGTCAGTTAAATAATAATTACAATAAGGTTACTAAAAACATGTCGTTTTATTGTACAGTGGGGTACATGCTTTCAAGTACGGAGATGCTGACGGTAAACATAATCCAGTCATCAACTCTAAATTCGTCTGAATAAGGATGGGTTCCTTATTAGTGTTACTGAATGCGAATATGTTTGCCTTTCTTGGTCTTAAGAAGACGGCCGTTGAGACACTTATGATCGAATTTGGCGTCTGACGTGGAATAAGACCATATTGCAACCGGACAGACCTACCACACGTGAATTAACGCGAGAAACATGAATGCATGAGGTGCCGACAAAATTCCTAGGACGACTGTGGGTCGAACCCGAGCATCTGAATTACTAAAGTCTCATTTCACACTTAAAAAATAGATTCTTCTCCGCCATCCAGTTCAGGCATACATTGCATAACGCATTACATGGACAATTACTGATTGCTCTCCAGTTTTTCGAGTCTTACGTCATAAGATGATTGAAGCAGTTCTGTGGTCTTAGTTTACTATGATGAACGCAACTGTAGAGTCCTCATTGAGTACGATTGCCACATGACTGTGAGCAAGAAAGCGTATTTTATAAAATCGTTTCACCCCTGCAAACATTCGTTTCTCTCCTGTCGTTCGTCATATTGTCTATAACTAGTTACGCAACTCATTAAGCGTCGTAGAGGTCTATGCATGCGCAACACTGTACAAAACTAAAATGAATCTGTACTCGAGAACTCCGGAAACGTAAGTGGTTTACGGGAAACAAATATACGTGGAGAAATATTCAACCATCCTATTTCATTATGTCCCAAAAATCACATCATCATTTAGGAAATAAAAGCAACCACATTACCACGACGAACTGACTTCGTATCATGCCGTGCTGAACTGTCTACCTCTCCGGTGCCGAGCCTCCGTGACTGGGCTGCTTAGTGTGTCTCACCTGGACAAGTATGTGGTCTCTACACGGACGCTGACGTACTTGCGTGACTATGGACTGTCTGGATTTCTTTCTTGGAGCCTGTTTACAGCTTTATGACAAATCGGCACGGGCTGGTCTTCTGAACTTCATTATTTTGTACGCATCCTTACGGTGTATTAGAGAGTGTCTGTTGAACTTTAGCTGATGTAATAGTATTTGTGGTTAGGGAATATTGCATACTGACCAATGTGCCACGTCAGCATTAAGAACCAGGCAACTCGTTACCCATCCACCCGTGCGCCCCTGTTCATATTAAGTGTTGCGTGCCAAGGGACATTTTTCAGTTAATCACCCGCATTGGTCAATACTAAGCTCGTTCCAAACGTCAGCTACATCTTTCCTATCAAATTCCAGATTTCACTGTGTTCATCAACTATGAATTGGGCAGTGACCAGTTCACAAAACTGTATACAAAATAGTGTCAGCGATGTGTGTAGTTTAAATAAAAGAATGAGATAGATATTTGAAACCAATCTTCTGAATTTTTGTCAGGTTACAACAAATGCTCCAGCAGTTGATACTGAGCACCACTTCATGAATGATTCCACCCCACCACTGAATCAACCTTATATAAGTGTTAATCAAATGAAAACTGAACATCCGCCACAATGGGACCATACGCGGTAGCCCTTACAACACTAAGGGGAAGGGAGCCGGAAGTAATCTGTGCCCACCTTTTGAAAATATTGTAATCTAGACAGCTGCTTTATATTCAAAAATCTGAAAAATATTTATTCTTTTTAACGAATTCTTCTAGCAGATTCCATAAATGTTTTAAACTTTTCAGTTAACCAAAAAATTGAAGTCTTATTGGTAGATGTCACTTTCCTCAATGAATGTCATATTCAGTATTTTCAGGTTCAGAACTACAGAATTACTTACACATCAGTATCTCTTTAAAAAGTACGGTGCGAGTAAAACTCAACAACAGTTAACGAACTTTGCTTTTTTCAGTTATTTAGTGGTGGACATGAAGTACCTGCCAACCTTGATAATATGGGGGCTACTTTTGAATGGAACCATTCCATGGTCCCATTGTAGCGGGTGTTCAGTTTTCACTTGACTAGCCCCCATAAATGCCGTCACATTGCGGCATGTAAGGTTTTAATGATATTCTTTTGTGTCTAATCCTTAGTTTGACCTGTTAGTAATTTGGGTCCACATATTTTCAGACACAATGATGAACTAAAGCATGTCGCCCTGCTTAATAGCGTTTTGGTCCCCATTTGGAACTCAGAACAGCAGGTTTCATGCATGACACTAATTCGACAAGTTCTTGGTGGGTTTATTGAGGTACGCGGCACTAGAAGTCTATCATATGTCACGAAACTCCCTAAATTACTGGCCGATAGTTTGAGGGCGTGGAGGTGACGCCTAATAGGGTCCCCGATGTGCTCCATCACTTCGGATGATTCGAATTGGTGGCCATGACATCAACATTCGTTAATTATCATATTCCTCGAACCACTATAACAACATTTTGGCCCTGTGACATGGACAGTTATTCGCTGAAAGATGTCATTACTATTGGGGAAGAGATCAAGTATGAAGATATGCAGGTGGTTCACAATAATGGTCATTTAGACCACAATGTTTGGGTAGACATGCAAGCCACGATGGAAGTCCCCATAGCATAATACTGTCTCCACTGCAGAGGATGTTTCGAGCGGCAGTTCACCTGGGTGATTGGGTGATGCTGTACACGACATCAACCTGGTGTAACAAGAAACGTGATTCATCTAACCAGGTGACCCGTTTCCATTGATCCACGCTCCAGTCTCAATGAGCCCCTACCCACTGCAATTGTTGACGATGGCGTTGGGTCAACATGGGAACACGTAGGTATCGTCTGTTGCGGGGCCCCATGTTTCAACAATGTGCGCTAAAGCATACTCTTCAAAGCACTTGCGATTGTACCGTTATGGCACAGAATAGTAAGGGACAGAAACCAGAAAAGATTTTATTAGGTCTCACTCACAGGTAAATTCAAGTCACGCCAGAGACAGCGAAGGAAGCAGGAAGAGAGCCAGAAAAAAATGTCGCAAGCGGATCAGGTCAACGACACTGTCTCGCACGAGTAAGGACATACATTCATCACAAAGTTTGTAGACTGCGAAAGAAAACCAAAGGAAGCGAGACAAGCATGTTCGTTCGCTCGTGAGACATTTTGCGAGAGACTATCTCTTTCATAAGAGCACATAGCGAGGGACCTACACAGCAGTTAACAGCCTGTTAAGTGGTGGTGGTGGTGGTTGTTGGGATGTTTAAGGGCCTGTTAAGTGAATACAGCGGAATAAGGAGGACATTTTCGGTCATAGCCTCAGGCTAAATCCCTTTAAATACTCCAGCTCCCCTGCTCTCGTCATTGGGACCGATGACTTTCACAGTAACAGCAATCGATTCAATGATAAAGGTGCTATTCTGATTAACCGATCATTATGATCACCTACCTAGTAGCCGGTATGTCCACCTTTGGCATGGATAACAGCGTTGACATGTCAGGGCATCGAAGCAGTGAGACATTGGTAGGTCACTGGAGGGTGCACCACGTCTGCACACACAAGTCACGTAATTCTAGTAAAATCCAGGGAGCGGAGGGGACCTCTGACGTCATGCTCGGTCACATCCAAGATGTATTCGATCGGGTTCAGGTCCGGTGGTTGGGGGGGGGGGGGGGGAACAGTACACCAATTGGAACTCGCTATTGTGTTCCTCAAACCACTCCATCAAACTCCTCACCTTGTGACATGGCGCATTATCTTGTTGAAAAATGACACTACCGACGGGATATATGATCATCATGAAGGGGTGTATGTGGTCTCCAGTCATCGTATGACACTCCTTGGTCGTCATGGTGACTTGCACGAGTTCCCATGGACCCATGGATGCCCGCATGAATGTTCCCCACAACGTAAAGGAGCAGCTGCCAGCTTGTCTTCGTCCTGCAGTACAGGTGTCATGGAGCTGTTCCCCTGAAAGACGAAGGATTAGTGTTCTCCCACTGGCATGCTGAGGAAGATATCGGAATTCATCAGACCATGGAACGCTGTGCCACTGCGCTAACGTCCAGTGACGATAGTCACGTGCCCATTTCAGACGTAGTTGCCGATGTCGTGGTTTTAACATAGGCACATGCGAGGTTCTTCAGCTGCGGAGGCCTATCGTTATGAGTGTTCGGTGCTCTGGCCACAGTTCGCCATCCGTCCCGTTTTACCAGTTTGCCCAGCCTGCGAAGTCCGACATCTGTATTAAGGGGTGACCGCCCAACCACAAGACGTCTGGACGTGGTTTCACTTTGGCTTCCGCACGTGTTGAAGGCACTCAACATATCTCTCCTCGAATACCTGAAAAGTTGTGCGGTTAACGAAATGCTCGTGCCGAGCCTCCTGGTCATCACAATCTGCTCTCGGACAAACTCAGATAGATTGAGCGCCTTCCCCATTCTTCACACGGACAGCACGATCACTGATACTACATGCACCGTGCGTTCATCTGGGAAGTAGTCATTCTACTCTAGGTGAAGCTACTATCGCTGGGACGGTTTATATTTATAGTAGGCCGGTGATCATAATGTTCAGGCTGGTGTATGTGCTAGATGCTTCAGCTCACCTCCACCTGATGAACTTCATGCTGCTCGCCGCTACCATCTACTGATGGAGGGACTGACTGTCTACAGACAACACTACATCGCACAGTGCTGCCAATATCAGACTTCAACGCTGAATCCAGAAGCAGGGCCTTTTGGTATCCATATACCTATTCAACATTCAGACGCCTACGTGTGCTGATATCTATCAGGGTTAGGGAGGAGATCCCAGAAAATATGATTACAGACACAGGTACGTCGCAGATGCGTCATCAAGGGTCATCGTAGAATTCGGAGTGGGACCGAGTACACTCCAGTAGCCAGCCCGAAACGGCCGCGCCTGCTCGCCGATAGTCCGCCTCAGTGACGGGGTCGCTGATATCTTCTTATGTGTGTGCAGATGATGAGCTGACAGAAATTGGAAATTTGTGGTACGTCATGGGACCAAACTGCTGAGGTCATCGTCCCTAAGTTACGCACTACTTAATCTAACTTAGACTGACTTACGCTAAGGACAACACACACACCCATGCCTGAGGGTGGACTCCAACCTCCGACCGGGGCAGCCATGCGAACCGTGAGAAAGCCCCCAGACCGCGCGGTTCTGCTTTCTGTAAGCAGGTAATACCTTGTCGCCTACTCTAGCTTCATCGTTCTTTACTATCCATAGATTCTGTGTCACTAGCAGCACGCGATCAGCCGACCAGCTTCGCCGTATCCGACATGCTTGTTCCCGTACGTCGAGCCATAATTGTATGTCCTTTGTCAAAGTCACTTTCGCCAGTGAATTTCCCATTTGTGGCTCTATCGTCGATAGAAGATTCCCCAATCATCTTCTCCGTGTATGTACCGTCCTTAACTCGTCACATACCCGTGTCGCCACTAGGTGGCATATTATCTCGCCGTGGTCAGTGGACATGATGTTTTGCTTCATCAGTGTATTTGTGGTCATTCCTTCCTGTAGCAACTTATCCAACTCACTTTAATATTAACAGCAGGTATTAAAAAATCTTGTAACACATAGTATCGCAACTCCTCTGTAATTAAGAACCCAATAATTTAGAATTAAACATACAATAATTTTGCGACTGACAACAAATATTTTCTTTTGTGTACCGGATACAGTCTTGCCTCGAGTGCTATGCATAGCCAACATTACCAGTATCCTTTTAGAGCGACACCGCTGTTAAGGTCAATGTGGCATTGCTTGAAACTACAAGAGCAGCTCTCCAGGCAGAGGTTCTCAGGTTCGAGAGACGGAGACCGTCAAATTATCTCAGAATTTTCTCTGGAGTGCTTTTAGTCCATACATGCAGGCAGCATTACATTCATGCTGAACCAGAGTGATACTTGCGTCAAATGGGTAATGAACTAAATGCGGTAACGTAGGGAAACCGAGGCAGCATAATGGCAGACACTTTTGCGGTTTTCACAGTCCTTTAGTGTCTCTTTTGTCTCGGCATTACGTGTTTCAGCATACTAACTAATTTCGCAGCTAACGTTGGCTTACGCAGTCTGCTTGATGTAAGGTACCGATATTCGATGTTCCTACATTTGTTCTTAATGAACGATCGTAGTATAGTGGTCGTAATTAGTACACTATCATGGACATTGTTGGCATTAGTCTGTCCTGGAAACTTCTCGATTCCTGTTTGTGTGCAGGAACCGAGAGGAAGCACATGTTTTTGTACCTAGACATAAAGAGAACTAACTCTCAGACGTGCCTGGAAATATTGTTTTCCTTCCAGTGGGTCAAGCAAGTAAGTCAAGTAAGTAAGTCAAGTAAGTAAGTCGAGCATTTTCTCGAGGGAGGATTGAACAGAACGCGGCTTAAATGAATGCAGTATCTTCCTTGCCCTATGTGCAATGTATTGTTTGGCTAAGTTATCCCAACTTGAGTGCCTATGGGCTATGGAAAGGTTCACAAACACCTACAAGAATTTTGATGTCTATGATCAAGTTAATCTGCGCCGTATTAAAACGCACCTTTCAGCTCGAAACCACGATTACAAAACCTAATATGACCAAATCACATGTTTCAAGTCCTCAGTGACCCAGTGGTCAGTGAGATGTCCGTAGCGAAAAGGTACTCCAAAAGTGAATCAGTTTTTTGTATCCCGCCTGGGAGGCGGCGCGTGGGTAAGGAACAGGAACAGGAAAAGGTACTAATCTCTCGGTACTGCAAATACGGTTTAATCACCTTTACTAGTGGATAAACATATGCAAACATATTACATAACTTGCAAGATGGTGCGAAGTTGAAGCGAAGTGTCCTGGCTGTCTGCACCTGATGAAATCGGCTCAAGCAGTCGCGGAGCTAGTAGATTTCGACAGCACCGGCTAGAGGATGCTGTCGTCGGTGTCTCTCGTAATGTCAACCTAACAGAGCTGAACTACGTTGTGGCATCGTAGCTATCGATATCGCACAGTCAATTGGTCTGGCGCATACCGTCAGTAAGAACCTATAGTGGCCGACATTATGTACATTTCTTGTCTGGAAGCTGATAATTTGCAATGAGAATGGCTGTCAAACCTCTTCCGTTCAACATGGAAAGCGCGATTGGTACGCGTCCAGTTAATTGAGAGCAACCGTTGGCGAGCAGTCCCTACGTTGTCGACACTGAAGACGACTAATAAAGTGACTTCAAGCTGTTTTGTCATGAAGAAGAAAGGAAAAACCTGCAATGGCGAGCCGCGCAGTCCGAGGCGGCTTGTCGCGATCCGCGCGGCTCGCCCATCGAGACCTCCCTCGATGACCGATGACCTCAACAGTTTGGTCCCACAGGAGCTAACTACGAAATTCTATTTTTTTGCAATGGCAAAAATAATGGTGAAAGAAATCTTAATGACTTTTACGAGCGTGTTTCAAATGAAAAAAAAAAACGCAATAAAATTTCTAAAAGTTGTACTATCAATTTGAGAGTTGTCAGGAGTTGTCCTGTTTTCGAGATGACCAACGACTGGCTGGCAGCCTGTTGTTACGTGCACCTCTCTGGAGCAGCTGTCTGTGATATATTTTGAGTAGCGTAGTTATTGAGCTTGTGAAAATGCTTCACATGGTGAAGGTACAGAATGGTGTATCGTGTATATAATTATGACAAGTGCACATCTAGTGCAAAAAGTTTAAAGGAGCACAGCCAAGGCGTCAGGGCCAGACACACCACATAGTGACGAACGAAAACACTGCCACCGTGGAAGGGCCTATGAAGGAAAACAGGCCTGTTACTGAGAACTACATAGCCATTATTTTGTGTATTAGTGTTGGTTCAGGACACAATATTGTCGATGATGTGCGTTGATACATTAAAGTGTCCGCAAGATGGGTGCCACGTCAGTTGAGTGCTGAACTGAGGTATCGTCGTGTCGATGCATATGAGGATCATCTGGTCCTTTATCAGTTCTATTGTAATTGATTTCTCAACAGAATTATTACAGGAGATTATCCTGGGTACACTATAACAAACCTGTAATGAAAATACCGAGTAAGGAATGGCACCATAGCTGTTTGCCAACTCAGAAAAAAGTCCTCACTTAAACACTGGTGAAAAGTAAGCTTACACTCTTTTTGGGATGCGAAAGGGGTAATTTTGTAGCATTACATGGAAAGCGGATTAAGTGATCAATAATTAATACTCAAATCTATTATGAAATCACGGCTCTGCAGTCAGGAGCAAACCACAAGGACTGCAGGTGTTTTGTTGGAACACGTCAATGGTCGTCCCCGTATTAACAATATATGATACGAAATCTGAATGTTTCTAGGTCTCTAACACCCACCTTACTCAACAGATGTCATCTGTAGTTACTTGCATGTGTTCGACGGCTCAAAGAAGCGCTATATGGCAAGCATATCCGAAGTGAAGAAGATCGAAAACCGCGGTGCAATGAGGGGCTACGGCCACTTCCCAAAGTATTCATTTCACGAGGCTTCCAAGCATTTCCGAAAAGGTGGAATACTTGCATTGCAAGTTGTAAGCGTATTGTCATATCGCTGGCTTGGTTGCGGAGTATCTTTGCGAGCGGCTGTATTGCAGAGTCAAACACGGGACACGGAGCTGCTATGTTGTGTCGTGGGTAGCTCTGCATCGGAAAGGCATTATTATGGAAGTTCAAGTGTGACTGGATGTACTATTATTACGAAGTAATGAGATATGGAAGTGGATTCAGTGAAAAGTGCGCAAAGAAATAATTAAGTATGAACAGTGCCACCGATAATGTATTTGAGTATCCGTCCGTTTGCGTGTCGTACCGTTCAGTGTCAATCATCCGCGTCGTGCTCGGCCTCCCTGAATGAAACTAATGTGAATCAGTAAAATACTTTACCACAAAGGAGAACAATCAAGTGCCTGTGTCCTGTAGCGAGTGTGAGAACATACGTTCGGTCGTCACGTTTCCGCATCATCAACAATCAGCCGCGTCGCGACGGTTACGCGTACGGTCGTCCAAGTGATAATTGTGTACAGACAATCATCATCATTTCCTGTGTATCTATCACCGAAGGTTTAGCCAGGGTAAGACTGTGAAATACCTGTGACGGCGTGGAGTACAATAGTGACAGACATTAACACTGTCTTGAATACTGTACAATAATAAGGGTTGCAGCCTCTCCCCGATGTTATTCAATCTGTATATTGAACAAGCAGTAAAGGAAGCAAAAGAAAAATTCGGAGTAGGTATTAAAATCCATGGAGAAGAAATAAAAACTTTGAGGTTCGCCGATGACATTGTAATTCTGTCAGAGACAGCAAAGGACTTGGAAGAGCAGTTGAATGTAATGGATAGCGTCTTGAAAGGAGGATATAAGATGAACATCAACAAAAGCAAAACGAGAATAATGGAAGGTAGTCGAATTAACTCGGGTGATGCTGAGGGAATTAGATTAGGAAATGAGACACTTAAAGTAGTAAAGGAGTTTCGCTATTTGGGGAGCAAAATAACTGATGATGGTCGAAGTAGAGAGGATATAAAATGTAGACTGGCAATGGCAAGGAAAGCGTTTCTGAAGAAGAGAAATTTGTTAACAACGAGTATAGATTTAAGTGTCAGGAAGTCATTTCTGAAAGTATTTGTATGGAGCGTAGCCATGTATGGAAGTGAAACATGGACGATAAATAGTTTGTACAAGAAGAGAATAGAAGCTTTGAAAATGTGGTGCTACAGAAGAATGCTGAAGATTAGATGGGTAGATCACATAACTAATGAGGAGGTATTGAATAGGATTGGGGAGAAGAGGAGTTTGTGGCACAGCTTGACGAGATGGAGGGATCGGTTGGTAGGACATGTTCTGAGGCATCAAGGGATCACCAATTTAGTAATGGAGGGCAGTGTTGAGGGTACAAATCGTAGAGGGAGACCAACAGATGAATACACTAAGCAGATTCAGAAGGATGTAGGTTGCAGTAGGTACTGGGATATGAAGAAGCTTGCACAGGATAGAGTAGCATGGAGAGCTGCATCAAACCAGTCTCAGGACTGAAGACCACAACAACAATTATGACCTATCATCAAATTAGGTATAATGTTAATTGGCATCAACACTTACGGCTTAGTGTGTAAACAGTGCAACCTGCGATTTTCTTATCGTCTCAGAATATAATTGTTCATACTAGACGTAGGACAGTGTTGTGCTTACTGCTAGGTGGCTCTCCTAAACCTGCTTGCATACTTACATACATAATTTCAGGCAAGCCAGCAGCAGTATGCAGCAGAAATAATACGACCGCACGCGAGAGTACTAGGTACGTGGCGTGGACAGGACGTACGGTTAAAGCGAGAACAGTTTAAGGGTCCCCCACCAGTCGCAACCCAGGGTGTGTTACAGTGTCATGGGGATTACATCGAAAAATGATGTATTAGTAATATTTCTCTTTTCTCTCATTTTCACAGCAATACGTAGTTAAGGTTGTCAGTCCTCGATACTATTGTGCATAGGGCATGCGGACTAAATGTGTAGATGAAAATGGAAGTGTTATTTTCAGTGCAAGACGAAGACGAAGATGGAATGATGATTTTGGACGAGGTACTAAGAAATTCGCCTACCTTTTCCAGGATTGTAGGTGCTTGATAAAATGCAGGGGAGGGATAAAAAAAGCGATGACGTCTGAGATTTGAGGATGAAGATCTACTCTTCTGAGTGAGCCGAAGAAGTGACGGACAGCCGCTGTCAGGATCAGTAGAGACACAGAAAGGAGGGAGTAGAAGCTATTCACTCGTCACAGTGTCCGCACGTCACAAGAGACCTTAGACCCGAGACGGACCTGCTGCACTGAAGAGTTCGGTGACATTTAATGTACCACGGCAGCATCACTGCTGCTGTGATTCGCATTAACTGAAATCTACACTGAAGAGCCAAAGAAACTGGTACATCTGCCTAATATCGTGTAGGACCCCACGGACGCGCGGAAGTGCCGCAACACGACGTGGCATGAACTCGAATAATGTCTGAAGTAGTGCTGGAGGGAATTGTCACCATGAATCCTGCGGGGCTGTCCATAAATCCGTAAGAGAACGAGGGGGGTGGAGATCTCTTCTGAACAGCACGCTGTAAGGTATCCCAGATATGCTCAATAATGTTCATGTCTGGGGAGTTTGGTGACCAGTGGAAGTGTTTAAACTCAGAAGAGTGCTCCTGGAGTTACTCTGTAGTAATTCTGAACGTATGGGGTGTCACATTGTCCTGATGGAATTGCTGAAGTCCGTCGGAATGTACAGTGGACATGAATGGATGCAGGCGATCAGACGGGATGCTTATGTATGTGTCATCTGTCAGAGTCGTATCAAGACGTATTAGGGGTCCCATATCACTTCAACTGCACACGCCCCACACTATTACAGAGCCTCCACAAGCTTGAACATTCCACTGCTGATATGTAGGGTCCATGGATTCATGAGGTTGTCTCCATACCCGTACACGTCCATCCGCTCGAAACAATTTGAAACGAGACTCGTCCGACCATGCAACATGTTTCCAGACTCAACAGTCCAATGTCGGTGTCGACGGGCCTAGGCGATGCGTAAAGCATTGTATCGTGCAGTTATCAAGGGTACACGAGTGGCCTTCGGCTTCGAAAGCCCATATCGATGATGTTTCGTTGAATGGTTCGCACGCTGTCACTTGTTGATGGCCCAGCAATGAAATCTGCAGCAATTTGCGGAAGGGTTAAATTCTGTCATATTGAACAATACTCTGCAGTCATCGTTGGTCCCGGTGTTGCAGAATCCTTTTCCAGCCGCAGCAATGTCGTAGATTTGATGTTTTGCCCGATTCCTGATATTCACTGTACACTCGTGAAACGGGCGTACGGAAAAATTCCCACTTCATTGCTATCTCGGAGATGCTGTGGCCCATCGCTCGTGTCCAGAGTATAACGCAACGTTCAAACTCACTTAAATCTTGCAGAAGCAGTAACCGATCTAACAACTGCGCCAGACACACGTTGTCTTATATAGGCGTTTCCGACTGCTGCGCCGTATTCTGCCTGTTTACATATCTCTATATTTGAATACGCATGTCTGTACCAAATTCATTGGTACTTCATTGTAGATTGATCAACCTAAGTGAAAATAATCCGCGCGAAAAGAGATGATTTTTTTCAGTTATAAGTCTTTGAGGATTTCTGTTCATTCGTCACATAGTTAAATCAAACTTACAGACAAATACTTCACTATATATTTCTTGATGCAGATGCTTACTTGTAGAATACTTACTGACCTCTTAGTGCAGAATGTCCCAATTCAATTACTCTTGATTGTGTTGGTTGTAACTACCGTCTCTAAATCAAGTAAAGTATGGCGCACAGTAAAGAGTACTAACAAAAATGGCAGGAATAATTTTTAAAAAAGGACAAAATTCTGCTGCAGGCAGTTTTGAAAGTGAAATACTTGTGATAGTAGTCTTTGAATTAAACCATTAACTTAGTGGTGTTAAGCATACACTTTGAATAATTCACGTCTTCAAATGTAGAAGTAAAAGGAAGATTGGAGAGGGTTGGGGTTGGGTTCTTTGGGGAAGGAGACCAGACAGCGAGGTCATCGGTCTCATCGGATTAGGGAAGGATGGAGAAGGAAATCGGCCGTGCCCTTTCAAAGGAACCATTCCGGCATTTGCCTGGAGCGGTTTAGGGAAATCACGGAAGACCTAAATTAGGATGGCCGGACGCGGGATTGAACCGTCGTCCTCCCGAATGCGAATCCAGTGTCTACCCACTGCGCCACCTCGCTCGGTGAAGATTGGAGACATTGGCAGTAGGAGTGGTCTTGTGTTGAACGAGATCTGATTCCTTCCAAAGAAAGAAACAAAGTACATTAGGATAAATGAAGTGAAATATGTCATAACTGTAAAATGTTTAACGCTGGGTAAAGATAAGCAACTCAGGATCAACAATAACTGCCAACTTTTTGTTTTCGAGGAAATAACTTTAAGGGATAAAACATCAGTTATAAGTGGGGTCAAAAAGTTTCCATTTGAGGACGTTGCTCCAGCGTATATGCAACGCGAAATAACGTGACTCCGATGCGAGTGTATAAGCACCGACATGTAGGCGACGTGCATGCGGTAAAAGTGGAAACGTGAACATTGTCGACGTTATTATCAAATGCATTCAAACAAGACCAATGTGCTTTTATTCTTTTCTAGGCTGCCGAAGGACATCTATCGGAAAATGAATCTTGTTTGTGTGTATGAGGCACCACCCTTGTGGAATGGTGCCCCAAAGCGCACACTGGTCCCGATACGACACAAGACGCTGCTCCATCTAGGAGGCCAGCCTCGTCCATTACGGACCAACATACGTGGGAGACACTGGAGCACCCGCTCTATAGTCTTGGTCTCTCCCCACGTGATTATAGCGCCTTCGGTCCCTTAAAAAAGGACTTGAAGGGTCGACGAGTCCTTTTGTACAGCAGGACACTGTGTTTTAACAAGCGGGTGACTTCAATCTGGTGCATCGGTGGGATGACTGCCTCAGTGCTCAAGGTGATTTCACTTATGGGGCATTCCAATTTTGGACTCTACAGCCTTCTAAAGGAAACTTTTCATAGCCACTTACATTTATATCAGCTGAAACCACTGTAGCGAGACCTGTGCTGTGAGTACAGGACCAGAGGTCATTGCAGTGTGGAACTTCCAGGAACAAAAAGATTTCTATAGATATATATGAAGATGGTATCTGTTCTTTCGAACATGTTCGAAAGAACAGATGCAATCGGTGACCATGCAGCTCGTTAGAATGAAATTACAATGAAATGATACCCCTAGGCGTTGGATACAGGCGTTGATATAAGTCAAAAGGGACAGTTGAAAAAGTGTGTCTTGACCGAGACTCGAACCCGGGATCTCTTGCTTACATGGCAGACGCTCTATCCATCTGAGTCACCGAGGACAAAGAGGATAGTGCGACTGCAGGGACTTATCTGCGGCACGCCTCCCATGAGACCCACATCCCCAACTTATTCAACATTATCAACTGTCCCCGTTGACTTATAGCAATGCCTGTATGCAGCTAGGGGTATTCATTTCATTGTAATTTCACTCTAACGAGCTGAATGGTCATCGATGGTATCTATAGTTAAGGCTCACCGGCCATTTGACCATCTTCTTCTGTGCGGAACTCTTACGGCAACCGGCAAAAAGCCGTGAGTAATGAGTATAATGGGCAGAGGCACTATGAATATAGTGTGGGACAGTAAGTTGGGAATGTGGGTCTCACGGGAGGCGTGCCAGAGATAAGTCCCTGCAGTCGCACTATCCTCTGTGTTCTCGGTGGTTCAGATTGATATAGTGTCTGCCATGTAAGCAGGAGGTCCCGGGTTCGTGTCCTTGTCGGGGCACACATTTTCAACTGTCCCCGTTGACTTATATCAACGCCTGTATGCAGCTAGTGGTATTCATTTCATTGTAAAAAGATTTCTGTTTAAGGATGTTCAGCCATGAAGTGCTGCGTGGGGTGGAGACGAAAGTGGGAGTAAGGTATTACTGTCACAAGCAACAGTGTAGAGAGGCTATACTAAGGTAGACATCAATAGTCGCCTTTGTTAGCTGTTGTGCATGACAGATATCGAATGTGTGTCAACGTGTATGTGTGTGCGTCGCACTGTGGAAACAGAACTTTTGCACTGTGTGCGATCATTAGGCAACAGAACAGTTCTTCGGGCCGTTTATTCCACCTTGCCGATTTCCAAAGGCAGCGAAGAAAGGGCCCTGGAGCTATTGGCATGCACGGCCAATTGATTCCCACTCGAAACGGTTTTATACGGCCTCTGTTGCTGAAGGAGTGTCGGGTCCCCTCTTACCGGAACACAGTCCATAAATCGTGGAAACAAAAAGGCAAGGCCTCGTAATCCATCCAGGCCCCGACGGCCATAAATAAAACTCTGGGCGGGACTACTTGGCAGAACACTTTGCAGATATTGGCGGACCCGGACCGCGCGATTTACAGCTTCGCTTAAGAACCGATAACGTGCGTGCCACTTGCCCGCGGACGACGTCCTACGGGGAAGACCGCCGTTTAAGGAGGTGCACAGCTGCACACCAGACACCTGTTTCAGCTCCTTGCGTTAGGAAATTGCTGCGGAAATTGAGGAGCCGAGTAGGAGCCAGTTTTACAAATCTCTGAGAAGGGTGTCGCTTATCCCCTCCGAAAGACCTATTGCACCACTATCCACGTTCTACGGTACCATTTGTTGCCCTTTTTCTGAGAACACTGTACGTTGTTTCGTAGGACATTAGATTTTAGATTTTGTTTTACTCTCCAGCTGTTACCGTCTCAAGGTATTTTTCACATTTATTAAGTGGATAAATAAAACTCCGAAAAAATAATTCTGGTTATGATAAGGATTATTGGAAAAATATGTCATTACGTCAAAAACCCCACTGAAACGTGATTGTTTTTATCAGAAGATAGATAGTCATCACCTTTCCTATTCAAACGCTCGGTACACATCGCTATTTTGATTCATACCCAGTGCGCATTGTTGTGAGCTTACTCAGTTCATTTATATCTCTTGACTACAGCAAACAAAGTAAAACTGAAGAACCTATACCGCAAACAAGTAATTTTAAAGATCAACCCCCCCCCCCCCCCACCGGGTCCCCCCAGGCACAAGTAACGCTAACGCCTATAATTGGTTCCTGCTATCGACAGGGCACACGAAATTATCTTTTGAACAGTATTTCCTTTGCAATGAACGCTAGAACAACGTTTTTCGTTAGCAATGGACGTCACATGAACTGACGTCTAGAAGAATCTTTTATGGATTTCTCCCCCTGGAATCTGTCTTCAACTTCTTTGTTTAAATAGCATTTCACTCAACCTAGTAACTGATGTACTGTTGTTAGTAGTGTTATACAAAATAAGCACAACAACAAAAATTTCCCATAAAATTGCCCATCGCAGTCCTGGATGAATGGTCAAGAACGATTCATGGACTACTACCATACAACCAGGAAGATTCATTAGCAAATAAGACATCCGGTCATGAAAGCCTCCATTGTATAAACAATATGGCATGTGAACAAAGAGAACTCTTCATTTACTATACAATACATGAAATAAGAAAGGAGTGATAATAGCTGCCATGACAGCGATAGCAGACGAAATTAGTCGTTGGACTAGAGATTATATCGAAATTATCAGAATAAGAAAACGAAACAAATGGTATTTCCAGAAAAACAGAGAAATTAAGAAAATGTTAGTTATATGTATTACAAAGAACGTGTATGATAAATGTTGTGTAATACAACGTGTCACTTGAACAAAAGATTGCACAGACAACTAAAAAGTAATTATATGGCTATATGCTGACCATTTGTGTTGGCCTACTTATATATGTTAACAATTTCTTGATAGTATGGAAGAAACTGTTTGGAGAAACGACTTTGTCTCTCAGACGATTCATTTTCAAGGGAAGATTTTATAGATTTGTGCTTAACTCCTTTCTGTGCCGAAGTTAGAGTTACTAGAGAAGGGTAAGGATGATTCTCCCTTTTAGTATTGGGTTTGTAAATATTTTTGCCGTTTTCACATTGCAGTGGATAGGTGACGACAAATATCGTATTTAAATATCGCGTTTGGCACCTACTGCACCATTCGATGTAAAACATGGGCCATTTTAGGAGCTTTGTTTTAGTTATCCTTTGTTTCTTCATTACTTTCATACTTCGAGAATCGGTTCTTTTCCGCTCGATGGACGGATGTTTTTCTAGCCATATTGACTTTTTCTGCCACGGAAACGATCATTCACGAATTTTTTGCCTAAATATTTTCCTGTCTGGCATATTAAGATTTTTTTGTTCCTGTTTCTTTCAAGTCTTCTTTTACTTCACTGATCTATTTCTTTTTGTTTCAACTTTTGATTTTCTACATGTTTCACATTAGGAGGAGGATGGTTAAAACCCGCGTCCGGCCATCCTGATTTAGGTTTTCTGTGATTTCCCCAAATCGCTTCTGGCGAATGCCGGAATGGTTCCTTTGAAAGGGCACAGCCGATTTCCTTCCCCCTCCGTCCCTAATCCGATAAGACCGATGACCTCACTATTTGGTCCCCTCCCCCAAATCAACCAACCAGTCTAGTCTGGTAGGTTCTTACTTCTGAAGTGGCAGAAATTCGAAGTCAAGGGATCAATTGATTTATAAACAGCGAGTATAGTGCACACATTTTCACTTTGTTGGTTTTAACTGGGGGTGCGTTTGTGGGTGAAGAAAGTGTTGCTAGGGAGAAGAGTGGTGCAAGGAAGGTTGTTTTGTAACAAGTCTCTACCCTAAATGTGGATAGTTAGCTTTCTTTTCTGAGGGGGAGTCTTAGGTAGCACACGCGATGCACTGAGAACTGACTCATCATACTGTAAAATAAAGGTTATTAGAAACAATGCAATAGTAATGTCGTGTAGTTCAATGGCCAACTGCAAGTCTTCCAGTTGGACGCAATTTTGGCAGTTTGACGTAGAATCTGAATCGTGTGTGTTTTCTAACGACTCTCAAATCGTTGAGGGATGAAGACTAGATTAAAGGCAGATTGATAATTTCCGTGGGCCGACTGACTTTCGGTCCACCTATCCCTCCGGGTCTATGCACATGCATTGCGGTTAGATCACCAGGACGGATTATTAGAAATAAGCAGAACCAACTGTCGCAGTCACTCGTGAGTTCGTGGTTTAATAGGATACCTACAAAAACAAATACTTTTATTTAAAAAAAATTAAAGTGTTCAAACAAATTTCTTTTTCATTCTAAAGTTCAGTTAGGCGCTAATGCGGATAAATAGTTAAAGAGGGAGGAGGCAGGGTTACTAGCTAAAATCTAATTGTTCTCACTGGTAATGGCCTCAAGAAGGTTGGAAAGGGCTGTTGTGGTGCAAAGGGGCCCCCCTACACTGTCAATATTTATTGCGCAGTAATATTGTGTCAATATACTACGCAAAAGTGCTGGGCTAAGAGCAGCACAATATTATTGCGCAATATTTGTGCTCGGAACGCGTCAGTTTTTAGAAGTCTGCATTCTTAGCGAACATGTCCGCGCTTGATGCTGTAGAACTTACGTGTACTGGGAGTGAGTTTTCTGCCTCGACGAACACAAACGAAAATTATGTAGAACGGACGAAATACATCTGAAAAGCTTCCAGTAAATATTTCGGTGGACCAGGGTCTGATTCACTGCAGCATAGATACTTTACCCACAATAACAACTGATTAACAATTTAGACAAGTGAACTGTGCAATTTATGTGGTGTTTTATATGTATTTTTCCACTGTAACAACTGTTGCAAACGAAATCAATGCCGCGCGGGATTAGCCGAGCCCTCTTAGGCGCTGCAGTCACGGACTGTGAAGCTGGTCCCGGCGGAAGTTCGAGTCCCCCCTCGGGCATGGGTGTGTGTGTTTGCCCTTAGGATAATTTAGGTTAAATAGTGTGTGAGCTTAGGGACTGATGACCTTACCAGTTAAGTCCCATAAGATTTCACAAACATTTGAACATTTTTTTGAACGAAATCAAATAATTATTTACTCATTACTGACTGAAAGTTTACCTGACCTAATGTTCGTTGCAAGGGGGGAAAAAACCACGTAAGCTCACTGGACAGCTGACCATTTCTTATTTGAAAGTTCTGATAATTGCTGGAAGTAAAATAAACATTTTTGCTTTTTGTCAAGACAACATCACCTTCAGTGTCCTCTGACATTGTGGCCAGTTTAGAATATGTCGTTTGCTTCACAGTCAAGAATTTCATTACCCAAAGTACTGCGAGATGCTAATTTAATATACACTACTGGCCATTAAAATTGCTACACCACGAAGATGACGTGTTACAGACACGAAATTTAACCGACAGGAAGAAGATGCTGTGATATGCAAATGATTAGCTTTTCAGAGCTTCACACAAGATTGGTGCCGCTGGCGACACCTACAACGTGCTGACATGAGGGAAGTTTCCAACCGATTACTCATACACAAATAGCAGTTGACTGGCGTTGCCTGGTGAAACGTTGTTGTGATGCCAGGTGTAAGGAGAAGAAATGCGTACCATCACGTTTCCGACTTTGATAAAGGTCGGATTGTAGCCTATCGCGATTGCGGTTTATCGTATCGCGACATTGCTGCGCGCGTTGGTCGAGATCAAATGGTTCAAATGAATCTGAGCACTATGGAACTCAACATCTGAGGTCAT
Organism: Schistocerca cancellata; assembly: GCF_023864275.1. Taxonomy (NCBI): domain Eukaryota; kingdom Metazoa; phylum Arthropoda; class Insecta; order Orthoptera; family Acrididae; genus Schistocerca; species Schistocerca cancellata. The sequence continues at coordinate 963,609,307 of NC_064626.1, forward strand.
CAGCCCCTAGAACTTAGAACTACTTAAACCTAACTAACCTAACATCACACACATCCATGCCCGAGGCAGGATTCGAACCTGAGCCGTAGCGGTCGCGCGGTGGGTCGAGATCCAATGACTGTTAGCAGAATATGGAATCGATGGGTTCAGGAGGGTAATACGGAACGCCATGCTGGATCCCAACGGCCTCGTATCACTACCAGTCGAGATGACAGGCATCTTATCCGCATGGCTGTAACGGATCGTGCAGCCACGTCTCGATCCGTGACTCACGTTTGCAAGACAACAACCATCTGCACGAACAGTTCGACAACGTTTGCAGCAGCATTGACTATCAGTTCGAAGACCATGGCTGCGATTACCCTTGACGCTGCATCACAGACAGGAGCGCCTGCGATGGTGTACTATACGACGACCCTAGGTGCACGAATGGCAAAACGTCAATTTTTCCGTTGAATACAGGTTCTGTCACAGCATCATTATGGTCACATCCGTGTTTGGCGACATCGCGGTGAACGCACACTGGAAGCGAGTATTCGTAATCGCCCGTCGTGATGGTATGGGGTGCCATTGGATACACCCCTCGGTCACCTCTTGTTCGCGTTGACGGCACTTTAAACAGTGGACGTTACATTTCAGATTTGTTACGACCCGTGGCTCTACCCTCATTCGATCCCTGCGAAACCCGACATATCAGCATGATAATGCACGAACGCATGTTGCAGGTCCTGTACGGGCCTTTCTGGATACAGAAAATGTTCGACTGCTGCCCTCTCCAGCACATTCTCCTGATCTCTCACCAACTGAAAACGTCTCGTCACAATACGCCAGTCACTACTCTTGATGAACTAGGGTATCGTGTTGCAGCTGCATGGGCATCCGTACCTGTACACGCCATCGAAGTTCTGTTTGACTCAATGCCCAGGCGTATCAAGGCCGTTATTACGGCGAGAGGTGGTTGTTCTGGGTACTGATTTCTCAGGATCTATGCACCCAAATTGCGTGAAAGTGTAATCACATGTCAGGTGTAGTATAATATATGCGTCCAATGAATACCCGTTTATTATCTGCATTTTGTCTTGGTGTAGTAATTATAATGGTCAGTAGTGTACATTCTGCAACACAAGCTCTGGTCTTTTGTCATTTAATTTTTTCGAATCTTTGCGAACAATCGTGCGGAACGAATTGAATTGCTCTCGGTCTCACCAGGAACTGCCGTTTATTGCGCAATACTACTCTCACGAGGTACAATATATTGCGCAACATAACGTGTTCTTGTCATCATTTTTCAACCGCCGCAGCCTCGTTCAATATACAGGGCTATTACAAATGATTGAAGCGATTTCATAAATTCACTGTAGCTCCATTCATTGACACACTACAGATACGTAGAAAAACTCATAAAGTTTTGTTCGGCTGAAGCCGCACTTCAGGTTTCTGCCGCCAGAGCGCTCGAGAACGCAGTGAGACAAAATGGCGACAGGAGCCGAGAAAGCTTATGTCGTGCTTGAAATGCACTCACATCAGTCAGTCATAACAGTGCAACGACACTTCAGGACGAAGTTCAACAAAGATCCACCAACTGCTAACTCCATTCGGCGATGGTATGCGCAGTTTAAAGCTTCTGGATACCTCTGTAAGCGGAAATCAACGGGTCGGCCTGCAGTGAGCGAAGAAACGGTTGAACGCGTGCGGGCAAGTTTCACGCGTAGCCCGCGGAAGTCGACGAATAAAGCAAGCAGGGAGCTAAACGTACCACAGCCGACGGTTTGGAAAATCTTACGGAAAAGGCTAAAGCAGAAGCCATACCGTTTACAATTGCTACAAGCCGTGACACCCGATTACAAAGTCAAACGCTTTGAATTTTCGGCGCGATTGCAACAGCTCATGGAAGAGGATGCGTTCAGTGCGAAACTTGTTTTCAGTGATGAAGCAACATTTTTTCTTAATGGTGAAGTGAACAGATACAATGTGCGAATCTGTGCGGTAGAGAATCCTCACGCATTCGTGCAGCAAATTCGCAATTCACCAAAAGTTAACGTGTTTTGTGCAATCTCACGGTTTAAAGTTTACGGCCCCTTTCTCTTCTGCGAAAAAAACGTTACAGGACACGCGTATCTGGACATGCTGGAAAATTGACTCATGCCACAACTGGAGACCGACAGCGCCGACTTCATCTTTCAACAGGATTGTGTTCCACCGCACTTCCATCATGATCTACGGCATTTCTTAAACAGGAGATTGTAAAACCGATGGATCGGTCGTGGTGGAGATCATGATCAGCAATTCATATCATGGCCTCCACGCTCTCCCGACTTAACCCCATGCGATTTCTTTCTGTGGGGTTATGTGAAAGATTCAGTGTTTAATCCTCCTCTACCAAGAAACGTGCCAGAACTGCGAGCTCGCATCAACGATGCTTTCGAACTCATTGATGGGGACATGCTGCGCCGAGTGTGGGAGGAACTTGATTATCAGCTTGATGTCTGCTGAATCACTAAAATGTCTGCCGAATCACTAAAGGGGCACGTATCGAACATTTGTGAATGCCTAATAAACTTTTTGAGTTTTTGTATGTGTGTGCAAAGCATTGTGAAAATATCTCAAATAAAAAAGTTATTGTAGAGCTGTGAAATCGCTTCAATCATTTGTAATAACCCTGTATAGGGCACACTATCTCACGCGGTCAATATTACTGCGTCTGAGGTCCCTTAACTCTCTGCATCTAGCTTTCTTGCAGCAGCGTTGACGTTTCATTCGAATATTGATTACTGCAGAGGTTTATGTTTTCCGTAGACGCCTAAAACATAAAATATAGCTTATTTATTTCCCTTCATTTTTCAAATTGCTCAGCTATGTAAAAGGAAGCATCTTATTCAAGGAGTTTTTCGATTTCAGAATCTCAGACAACTGCCTGAGAAAAAGCGTGTATTTTTGGAAGCCTAAGTTGTTATTTGCATGCAATGTCCGATGTCTTGCAGGTCGGCTTTGGCTCCCTGATGTTTATTTGTTCACAAAGTGTAAGAAATATAGATCTATTATAAGTAAATCAGTCGTTACAGTTCCGATACTTAATTTTGCATATATATATTTATAGATACATCTCCGGGCTGCCGATGAGTTTAAGGTATACATATCGACGCTTTATTCTCTGAAGTGCAAGCATAATATAGAGTGCTCATAAAGTCCGGGAACGCTTTCAATTATTTATTGCATAAGAACTAATCATTGTACAGATACCAGACACATGTCATTTTGAAGAGAAACCCTGAAAGTTTTTTTTCATATATATCGCCACAGCGTAGTTTGGTAATTGGCCGATAGTCAGCGCTAGTCGCAAACATGGCGACTGCAGGTGCCGTACTACAGGAGGGAACAGCTATTTCATGAAATGGCCTCCCCGATCACCAGATGTCACTCCTGTGACTTTTTTCTATGGGGACACATTGAAGATCTGGTGTATGTACCGCCTCTACCACGTGATGTAGCAGAGCTTCGGGAGTGAATACAGGAAGCGACTGCCACAGTCGACGATGCCACGCTGGGACGGGTATGGCAAGAATTCGATTACCGTATTGACGTCTGCCGGCTCACTAGTGGTTCGCATATCGAATGTTTCTCTTCAAAATGCAATATGTATGACATCTGCACAATGTTTAGTTCTTGTGCAATAAATAATTGAAAGTGTTCCTGGTCTCTATGTACACCCTGTATATCTGCAGTTTTGTAGATATACAGCCGTTTTTATGCTGTGTGAAATTCGTCTGTCTCGTTTTGCATTCACAAATTCAACACCAATTACAGCCATACTGAAATAAACCTAGTATGATGGAAGAAAGAATGAAGTATAAGGGGCAGTCAAATAAAAGCCGAACACCCGCCGCAACGGGACAATGGAATGGTTCCATCCAGAAGTAACCACAGCACGCATTAAGCCATTTATGCCCCAGGGAGGCGGGACGATCAATTTCTGTTTCGTAGAACGCGCTCGGCCACTGACGCATTCACAACCTCACCTACTGTCGCAATTCTTTGTACAACTGTAACTGACGTCCACGCATGTCTTTCTTCAGGTGGCCAAAGATGTGAAAATCACACAGGGAAAGATTCAGGCTGTATGAAGGATGCTGCAGTGTTTCCTAACCAAACCGCTGCAGCATAGCCTTCGTGCGACTGACGTTGTGGGGACGGGAGTTATCGTGCAGCAGGACGATTCCGTGCCACGGTGCTCCTGGGCGCAACGCAGTTTGTGCAAAGTGTCTCCATCATAGCGCAGCACGTTGGTTTGCGGTTCCACGCTCAAGGAACTCGGTGAGCAGACGGGCCCTGCAGTCGTAGAGGAAGGCCATCATGACCTCACGTTGTGCCACCTTTTCGAGCCCGAGGGCAAACACAAAGCCAACAGTTGAAACATCTCACGTCTCCCAGGCCAAAGAAACCCAAAGCTGTTCACACAAGTTGCGGTAAGTTGCACAATACCGCCGCCCCCACACTGCCAGTTGGACGGAGGCTAGGCTGCAGGGATTTGGTTGGGAAACGCTGCAACATCCTCTGTGCAATCGGATCTTTCACCGTGTTATTTTCACAACTTCGGTGACTTGAAGAAAGACATGCGTGTATGTTGGTTTCAGATGGACGAGGAAGTGGAAGAATGGGTGACGTTTTCGATCTGTCAGCCGCCGACCATGTTCCACGAAACAGGAACAGATGTCTCATCTCAATATAGGATAAATGCCTTAACGCGTGTGGTGGTTGTTTTTTAATTGAACCATTCCATGGAGTTCAGTTTTCATCTGACTACCCGTCATAATTCATTTGCAAGGTATTGATGATGGATGATTATGAATCTGTTTGTAAATGTATCGCTGGCCGCTGTGACCGAGCGTTTCTAGGCGCTTCAGTCTGGAAGCGCGCGACCGCTACGGTCGCAGGTTCGAATCCTGCCTCGAGCATGCATGTGTGTGATGTCCTTAGGTTAGTTAGGTTTAAGTAGTTCTAAGTTCTAGGGGACTGATGACCTCAGATGTTGTGTCCCTTAGTGCTCAGAGCCATTTGTAAATGTATCGACACATTTAACTTCAGTGTCCTGCCTATCTCAAAATCTTGCAGTTATTAACAAATGGTTCCAATGGCTCTGAGCACTATGGGACTCAACTTCAGAGGTCATCAGTCCCCTAGAACTTAGAACTATTTAAACCTAACTAACCTAAGGACATCACACACATCCATGCCCGAGGCAGGAACCGAACTTGCGACCGTAGCCGTCTCGCGGTTCCAGACTGTAGCGCCTAGAACCGCACGGCCACTCCGACCGGCGCAGTTATTAACAGGTAAAAAAGAAAGTTCAAATGTGTGTGAAATCTTATGGGACTTAACTGCTAAGGTCATCAGTCACTAAGCTTACACACTACTTAACCTAAATTATCGTAAGGACAAACACACACACCCATGCCCAAGGGAGGACTCGAACCTCCGCCAGGACCAGCCGCACAGTCCACGACTGCAGCGCCTCAGACCGCTCGGCTAATCAAGCGCGGCTATTAACAGGTAAAATTGGGCGAACACACACGCCATAAATTTCACAGGGTTCAACATGTGCTCAGATTTCGTATAATTAAAAATTGACGTATATGCAAACCCATCATGCTGTTGTTAATATTATTGGCAGTGACTATGTATTTCGCATTTCTAAATAGCTATTAATTACATATTCAGAGTTAACGAAAAGAATTAGGCTTCTTAAATATTTTGTCTTCGTTTTATTTTAATAATTGTTGACGATTTACGACTTTTTTGGCACTCTGTAATCTCCTAACTGTATTAACCACACATTTGGCTGATTTGAACAATACTTACCTCACTCACGACGATGTTTCGAGTTATAAAACTCACCAGCTCCACAAAATCGAAGAACATAAGGCACATTCGGTCGCTCCGTTCCGTTATGTTCACGCTGACATACCGCTCTGCTACCCCAGACACCATTCATCACAGTCAGTCGCAGGTGACGCATGCAGCCGATAACGCAACTGTTGCGCTCCATTTTCGTTGTGTGCTTTGTTTCTCTGTGCGTTGTGTTTATTCTACGCAACACAGTGTCGAGAGGTAGCAGCGAAAGTGCACGGAGTTGCACGGAGAGTTCTGCGAACTGCTCGCCTTCTGCACGGTCAGTCAGGTGGATCATGGTGCGAGGCGCGTGCGTATTACGCGAGAGAGAGAGAGAGGGTTGACGTCGCGACTCTACTGCTTCTGACCAGCGTGGCTTGAAGATCGAAATAAACACGCTAACGCAAATTTGCGAAAAAATACTATGTAGGACAGGATGTGACCGAATAATCTCAGCTATGGACGCTGTTAAAAAGGAGATGGCATGATAAATAGTAATGAACTTCGATACATTTCAGCAAAATGTGTAGCTAGCTGTCATATAGAAAGTTATTGGGGAACAAAAGAACATCCGACAATAAAAAAAAATTTAAAAAATAAAGATAAAAAAACCGCGACACCTGATTATTCAGCAGTACTAATACTTTTTTGCTAATGGGTGTGGCGGAATTCGATTTAAGGCATAAGAAAACTAATGGACAGGCAGAATTATTATCGAACATTGTGACACCAGAATGTGTTATTGTGAACGTTTTGAGAGACATGGTGTATTTACAGTCCGAAGGTAATGTATAGTTGCATGAAATATGGCTAAAATCTTTCATTCTGTCAGGAAAGACTGGAGGACTGTATGCACGGACGTGTTACTGTTCCCATCACTGGAAACAGCACAAGAACTATTGTTTCATATGCTGAAACTTCCTCCAGTTCTGTACAGAACTATCTGCTAGTTTAATATTTCGAAGACAAACGACTATCACGAAGAGAGCCACTGCAGATCGGATGAAGAAAATGTTAATATAGCATTTAATAACAGCAGGAGCATCCATGAAAAGACAGCAGAACTGCTCTGCCTAATAAAGAGTAACAACGCCCACATAGCACTAGGAAAAGAGACCTTGCAACGTTTTCTGCTGAAATGTGGACGTGAGAATGATAGCAGAACTAGTCTCCCGTATAAACAGTAACAATGTCCACAAAGCACTAGGAAAAGAGAGGCTGCAACACTTCTGCTTAAATGTGGACGTGAGAATGTGGCTGGTTGTAACAACCCAGCATTTCACGTGAAAGTTGCAGGTGCACATGTACAACGTTTGATGCACTTCACGAAGGTTCTGATAGCTCATCTTGTGTCTTCTAAAGTTCTTGCCGCAGAAGATCACGCATGGTATTGGTTCTGTTGATCATTTGGCCCGCTGAGTCTGTTAGATAAATGTGCAGCTCTATTTTTCATGAATGAGTACGTAAAATTTTAAAGCATACCAGGAACTTTCTCCACAGTTGCAAAACTTGCCGTAACACTTTTCGCAATTACCTCCAGCTACACACCTCCAAATCTATACTAATAATACAACTGTAAAACCGACGTGTCTAAATGAATACACTAATCTGCAAAACTACTTGACGAATTTTCATTAGATCTTCGCAAGTAACTTGAGCGTAGCTTGGGGCAACGTGTACGAGGGTGAGTCATATGAAAACCTTAAATTTGCAATAACAAATCGAAATTTCAATCCGTTATCCTGTAAGTTGGTAAGCGTGCTACAAACAGCGTGCAGAATGGTCTGTAGGTGGCAGCATAGTGCAGATGCACACATACCGTCGCAGTATCAGTATAAAGATGGCCGCCCACTTGTGACTTGCACCAGGGAAGAACAGCCTTCTGTTATTTGGTTTTTGCGCAGTGAAGGTGTGAAAACTATTGAAATTCATCGACGAATGAAGGTTCAGTATGGTGATGCATGTTTGTCACAGCAGCAAGTCTGCGAATGGAGTAGGAAGTTCGCAAACAGAGTGACTTCAGTGTAATATGCTCCTCGTCCAGGTCAGGCACAACGAGTTGTGACTTCACAGAACATTGCTTCAGCTGAAGCCATAGTGAAGGAAAACCGCCGAGTGACACTGAATGACATTGCAGCATGTTTACAGATTAGTCATGGGTCAGCACACCACATTGTGCATGATGTGTTCCAAATTCACAAAGCGTCTGCAAGGTGGGTGCACGGCAGCTGACTCCTGAAATGAGAGAACGACGTGTTCATGGTTGTGAAGAACTTCTTCGGCGCTTTGGACGAGAAGGTGATGGCTTCCTTGGAAGAATCGTTACTGGGGCGAAACCTGGGTTCACTTCCACCAATCGGAAACGAAGAGAGCGAGCAAGGAATGGCGCCATTCCTCATCACCAAAACCAAAGAAATTTCAAACAGAACCATCAGCTGGGAAGGTTATGCTGACTTTCTTTTGGGACGAAAAAGGCGTCATTTTGGAGCGTTACATGCCTAGAGGGACCACTGTCACCAGTGCATCATACACAGATCTCCTAAAAAAATCATCTGCTGCCTACAATCAAATCAGAGCGACGTAGATTGCTGTCAGAAGGTGTCCTTTTGCAACATGACAATGCAATGCCCCACACTGCCCGTACAACAGTTGCAACAATCACAGGCCTGCATTTTGTCTTCTTATCCACCATACTCACCAGACGTTGCCCCAAGTGATTTCCATATGTTTGGACCACTCAAAGACGCAATGGGAGGAAAGAAGTTCCGTTCTGATGAAGAGGTACGCCACGCGGTGCATGAGTGGTTGCGCGGACTGCCAAAAGAATTTTTTTCTAAAGCAATTTATGCACTTTGTAAGCGCTGGAGGACTTGCATTGAGCGTGGGGCAGATTATGTTGAAAAGTGATACAGCTTTGTACCACTTCTGCACAATAAAAAATATTTAATCTTTTCATTTGACTCACCCTCGTATGTTTAATCAAAATCGGAACACGAAAAAAAGTCATAATTTAAATCGTGAGCCAGCTTAGAAGTAGTACACCAAAGAACTAACAGATGGCGCAGTTAGTTTCATAGTACAGCAAAGAACCACCAGATGGCGCTCTTAGTTTTTGAACTCAGTGATAGATGTATTTTCTATGGTTTACTTCAGTGACACACTTAAGCGCCACAATTTTATCTTTAAGAATACAAATTAACAGCGAATTGTCTTGTGTAGGATATATGGCTTTACTGATTTCACTGTGTATTAAAAACTCAATGAAATAGCTCCTCTTTCGATAGGTTTTATTTGTTGCTAGTTAAGACGAATTTCTTAAGTTTGCTTTATGAATTACGTGACCACTCATTACATTTTAGTTAGTTTTATTTACGAATAAAAATCACTAGGAAACGGTAGAATTTGTCTGAATACACTAGAACGGCTAAGAGAGTGAGGACTATGCGGTCTCAAAGAAGCCAATAAAGATGGTGAGGCGAGACTTGGCTGCAGCTCGAGAACGTCACGCTATAACTCTCTCGTTGGAAACTCCTTCCGAAAGCGAGGAATGACGCACCTCGTACCCGAGAGCATCATGTATTATCTCGTACCTAAAAACCCCTCACGCACAGACGCTTAAGATAACTCCTCTGCCATGTAACATCGTAGAAACGGAAATTTTGACGGGGACTGGCGCAGACGCGCGAATTTTTATATCCCGAATACCACTTATTCCAAACAGTTTACAATTTCCCTTAAACATGTACAGTTTCCGGTGATCGTATCTTATGCCATACCATAAACGAAGCACAAGGGCCGGCCTCTGTGGCCGAGCGGTTCTAGGCGCTTCAAGCCGGAACCGTTCTGCTGCTACGGTCGCAGGTTCGAATCCTGCCTCGGGCATGGATGTGTGTGATTTCCTTAGGTTAGCTAGGTTTAAGTAGTCCTAAGTCTAGGGGACTGATGATTTCAGATGTTAGGTCCCATAGTGCTAAGAGCCATTTGAAAGCACAAGGCCAGATGTTGCGTGTTTAGGGTGTGGAACTTGGAGTCAGGTAATTTTCGCTTGACCAACTCTACGTGGCTTTCTCCAGCGTTAGTGAAGCAAACAAGCTCTTAGTTCATGGCCCCAATAATACTACTTACGCGCTGTACAAAAAGAAGCTTTATAAGGACAAAATAAATTTCACACATACTAAGTCTTGGGCACTGTTGTGAAGAAATACCCTGGCAATACCTGGTTTCTCAGCTGGTGATTATATTGTTAAATCTTCACATGAATGATTGCTTCATGTAACCTTATATCTGAATGCAACCACGAACTTAATGTTCAATCACGAAGTATTAAAATAAATATCATGCGCAGTAACCACACTTCTGCTCAGGCAATGAATGATGACGACTGATTCGTAACAGCTCTCAGCTGCGGCCCCCACTCATCTCGTTGTCAAACGGCAGTGGAATCTCTGTCTCTTGATTATGGACAAAAAGAGGTTAAGAAAAAGCGACGCTACCGTATAAAGCCATGCTACGATCAACCAATAACACATGATGACACTGTTGCCATGCGAATAGCAACATCTTAGCTCTTGCCCACGACACAACATGCTACGCAATAGTGGGATTTAAGGCACATTGCACAACGTTGCGGTTAGCATCAAGCCAACATGACAAAAATGTTATAAAATGTGAGATACCAGAAGCGAAAAGTAACTTAAATTTAAATTACGTTTTAAGTGTACTCGTGTATCACAGAGGTAGGCCGGAGTCGCATTTGACACCCGTTTATCGCTGTGCGTAATATCAGAACGTGCACCCGCATTATAAGGGTACCATCTTTAGCTTGTAATCAAGACGTCGTAGGTCCCAGATTCAATCCCAACGACTACTTAAATGTTGAATAGAAATCATGTGCGCTGCCGGCTAAAGACTTCCGGCATAATAATTTACCAGCTTTTTTTTCAACGGCCTTGTCAAAAAGCCGGAGGAGCGGACAGCGGTTCAGGGTACTCTCATGCTCTTGATATGGGAAACTGCCCCTAAAAGACGGAAGAATCAGCAATGATCAACGACATGAGGATGCGGAAGGCAACGGTATTCATTGCATTAAAGACACGTAATTTATACCCATAGGACATCTGGCCTGTAAATGAAAAAGTGTCTTGATGATCTCCCCACTGACAAAAGATTTCGGAATAGCCCCCTTTGGATCTTCTGGAGGGAGCAGCCAAGGATTTGTTAGATGACGGTCAGTTTGACTTTAGGAAAGGTAAAGGTACCAGAGAGACTATTGTCATGTTGCAGCTGATAATAGAAGGAAGACTGAAGAAAAATCAGGACACGTTCACAGGATCTCTCGTCGTGGAAAATGTCTTCGACAATGTGAAATGGTGCAAGATGTTGGAAATCCTGAGAAAAATAGATGTAAGTTACAGGGAAACACTGATAATGTACAAGAACCAAGAGGAAGCAATAAGAGCGATAGACCAAGAACCATATCCTCGGTTTAAAAAGTGTGTAGGACAGAGACATACTCTTTCGCTGCTACAGTTCAATCTACACATGGAAGAAGCAATGTCGGAAATAAAAGAAAGGTTCAAAAGTGGGATTACAATACCGTGTGAAAGAATATGAATGGTAAGATTTGCTGATGGCACTGCCATCCTCAGTGAAACCGAAGAAGAATTACAGGATCTGTTGAATGAGTGGAGAATATGAATTGTGAATAAATAAAAAAAGATGTAAGTAACGAGAATTAGCGAATGGGAAGTGGGGACAGCCTCAGCAAGTTGCATTTGAATCTTTGGAGACAGCTTTGCTCCAGTGTTGGCGATTCCTGTTTTTAATGAAGAATAAATAGGACAAGTTGACGCATCCACGGCAAGTGTTGTGGCTGCCCTCTTGCAAGTGGACGGAGCGGGTGGCTGCTTGTACTTCATGCTCGTTTTCCTCACTGGAAGCCAGATACTCCATGTAAGGAACTCGAGTCAATGGCGGCGTTGTTCGCAATTGAAAAGTTAAAATACTCTTTGGAGCACCGTCTGTTCTTTTCAGAAATGGACGACCAAGCCTTTGACTTGGTTCTAACTAGATTTAGACAAAGCAGTCATATTGCATGGTATGCCGTCAGAATTTCTGCGTTTCAATTTAGAGTACGTACACGTGGTACTACGTCCCAAATTACTATTAAACGCGTTCGGTAGATATTTGGAACCTTTAGCCCATGTAGGATGTTAATTTGGTATATTGCTCCGAACTTCACCTCTACCGTTTTTCGAAATGTTTGTTTTGTAATGACCACAACGATGTCGTATTATCCTAATCCGTCCTTTGCTGAACGGTTCAACCGGGACTTGCATGCGGCCAGCATTGCCTTTCACCAAGCTGATCATACCCGTTGAATAGCTCACTATCGTGGTTGACGTATGCATTTAATACCGTTATTCATGAGGCGCATGGACAAACACCGGCCGCCTTGATGTTTGCTTTTAGGCCAAACTTCCCCTTATCCATATGCATGCGACAGCATGCGTTCCTAATATGTTCCCAAACGCTGCCCATAAAAATGGATTTTCCGGTGCTCATTCCTCGGGTTGTATTGGTGACAAGAAGGTAGGGTCAAGTATCTTGGTTAGCCCTCGGGCTAGGGGCCATTTGTATACCCAACAGAATGATTGTCCCAGTGACACTATCCTACAGTACACTGTCAACGTATGAAAGTTACACACTTCCTTCTCTTAGGCAAATGGAGAAAATCGGTTGGTTCTTTCTTAATTTAATGCGGCCTACGATGAGCTAGAAGGGACTTACAGAGGGACCATTAGTTTATGGGCGGTTCCTCGGAAAACTATATTTGGCCCATCACCAGTGGACAAAAACCCAGGTGACGATTCAAAGACGGCTATGCACAGCAAACTGTCTAGAATTTTCACAGTGTATTCCCAAGATCCAGATCTCGAACCGCCTCGAAAATTTTCTTCAAATCTTTATCCGTTTCCAAGATACAGAGGTCCAAATTTACCCTACATCTACAATTACAATCCGGTATGAGGCAAAATCTAAATAATATATAACCGCAGCAAATTGCTCAAATTTTAACAGTATATCCTCTAGGCATTTATCTAGAAGAGCCATCTCCCCGTTTTCAAAATCTTTATCTTTTATCGAGAAACACCCCAAGATATTGTTTTATGCGTACCAAAGTCCAGCCGCGGATTCCGAGACGACTATGGAGAGCAAATGGCTGTAATTCTGGAATGAGTCGAAAACCTAGTTTATGAAATGACGTATCACGGAGAAATATGCTATTAAGTGTCTCCGTTATCATCTGAGAGCCTAATGTTGTAGTACTGAAGCACGTGCAAAATATTTTTGCTGTAAAATAAATTTTCTGTTATTTCAATGTCATTTAAGTAAACTATCTAAAATTTTCTGACCAATACAAGTTTTTTTCATCTGAGTTACATTCCATGCTGCAGCAGGGGAAAGAAGGAAACTAACGGAAAACTACTCCTACCGGGGCACAAAAATATGCGAATGTGTTCCTATTTGTTTAAAAGAGTCTTACTGAAAAGTGAGGTACCAGCTGCCTCACTTTGTCTTCTCCGGCAACTTTAAAAATTTTCGCGCTTTTTATGCTAGGAGGAAAATTGGAAATTTTTGATAAGTTCCAGTGTGACCAGACTGTTGATGTCATCGGTCCCTAGGCTTACACACTACTTAATCTAACTTAAACTAATTTACACTAAGGACAACACACACATCCATGCCCGAGGGAGGACTCGAACCTTCGACGGGGGAAGCCGCGCGAATAGTGACAAGGCGCCCCAGACTCAGGGAGAAGAAGACAGTGTTAATGGGAAAGAGACGGAAAAGTAATAAATACTGGAAGATAGAAGATAATGGTTGTGTTGTAGAAGGAACGAAGGAGACAATGGCAGTGTGAGAGGAACAGAGGTACGCAGTGGCAGTTGAACATGGTAGACAAGGACAGAACAGTGCTAGGAAAAGACTGAAGGAGACAATGCCAGGCGAGAGAGGGTGGGGGTTGGGAATGTGGGAGTGAGAACCAGGATGATAGTGAGAATGAGGAAGAGAGAGATAGTGATAATGAAAAGAGACAGCGTTAGTAGGAAGGAAGCAATGAGATATTAGCAGTAACGGAGAGCAAGAGGGAGACAGTGAGAGGAGACTGTAGTAGTAGGACAGGACGTAGGGGACTGTGGCTGTGACAAAGGAGGCAATGACAGAGAGATACAAACAGGTAATGCCAATGAGATGGACTGAGTGAGTGAGTGAGTGAGAAAGTTGAACTGGAAGTGGTTGTGTATGAGAGCGACTTAGAGCGCTGGACTAGTGGATATGGGCGAGTTACAGTTAGAGCTTGTGGGAGTCTGAGGTGAGTTGCATGTTAAAAAAAGCTCGAACATGTTCGATTACCAAAATTTTTGGGAAAATTTTTAATGGTGCTGAGGAAGGTAGAATGAGGCAGCTGGTACCCCTCTTTTCAGTCAGAGCCTTTTAAATAAACAGGAACATATCTGCATTTTTGTGCTCCGTTTGGAGCATTTTCTCGCTGGTCCAACAGATGGACGCTCAAAGCCTTCCTTCCTGAAAAAGGGGACTCTGTGAAAATTAGGGTCAACTGGAAGTGAGTGAAGAACAATCTGAATTTCTCCCATGAGAAGTTAGAGCGCCGCTGTAATGCTGGGAGGCGACCGATCTCATTACGGATGGGGGACAGGGTTTGGATTAAGAATTTCGGGGCTGTCAACCGTGGGGAACGTAAGATGATAGGGAAATTATTGCCTAGATTTGTGGGTCCGGTGCAGGTTTTATGCTTCGTGACGCCGGTCACCTTACTCATTAAAATTCCTGAGGTTAAGAGGATGTCCACATCCCTCAAACTGAACCCTTTCACTAGTGTGGTATTACCCGTGAGTAAAAAGATATATATTAGACTTGTGGCCTGTTCAGATACGTTCAGTGTTGTAAGCGTCAGGAGGAACTGTCCCAAAATGTTACATGTAGTTCCATATGGGTATGGTAAATTCATTTTCAAAGCCCCTCCCAAGGTCGGAGACGAAGGGGAGGTGTCCTTTGAAGCCAGTATAATGATTTTTTACCGGGAAGCAACATTGTCCCAGTAATGCTGGTGTATACGGTAATACGTTGTCTGCGGGTTGTAATTAGATCACCAGTTTTTACTTGCAAGTTTCATAGCTTATTCCTCTTCCCGGACGTAAGGATCTAAGGGGGCGGGCTATGGTAAGACGGTTCAACTCCGTCACTGATGTGAGCAGATTTGAACGCCTGCTCAACCACACTGTTTCGACCAGCGCGGGCCGCCAAAGAAGTGTTCACCTCGGTCACTGTTGTCGAGAGGGCGCTTCGCGGCCGCTTCGGCGCTGCTGCCTTCTTGTGTGCTCTCAATTCCCGTATGGCTGTCAACAAGTGAACATGGCAGAAACATACAGGAATGCATGGATATAGCTTTCTGGGTCTGCAGCTCGTGGTCTAGGGGCTAGAATTGCTACCTCTGGATCACGGGGTCCCTGGTTCGATTCCCGGTCGGGTTGGGGATTTTCTCTGCCCGGGGACTGGGTGTTTGTATTGTCCTCATCATTTCATCATCATAATTTGTGAGGGTGACTAGATTGGATTGTGAAAAGAAAATGGACTGTGAAACATTGGGACTTTGTACGGGCGCTGATGACAGCGCAGTTGATCGCCCCATCATCATCATCATAACTTTATGGGTGTGGCGACGTCACACGAACTGGGAAACTTTAACGGACCTCCACATAGGGACTGATGTTGGGACATTAACATGCTCTATCTCTATTGTCTATACGCAATGTTTGGCTTGCTTGAAGGTCGGACAGCGGCAAGCTGCTGCACTGGATTACTGACGCTTGCGTTTTGTCACTCAAGGTGAATGTGTACACTGAAAACTGTCACCATCTGTCCTTAGACTGATATTAAGAGACTCGTGCTACCTTGCGTTGCATGATGGATGGCCTGTTGTGTTGGCAGAAGTGCCAACACCGTGTTACTAGAGGAGGGCCGAAATGCACGCGTTTTAGCTCACGCAGGCTGGCGTGAGGAGGGAAGGACTATACTGACGTGAGGTCTGGAACATGACAAGGAATTAGAATTCAGAAAGCGGACGTAATTAGTTTCGTACTTAACTTTAATCCATTAATAATGAACGTCGCTCTTGACGGTACATGAGTCACAATATTATCTGTTCAGATCTTGGAGTACGTATAGTAACTGAATATGGCGCCTTGCTAGGTCGTAGCAAATGACGTAGCTGAAGGCTATGCTAAACTGTCGTCTCTGCAAATGAGAGCGTATGGAGTCAGTGAACCATCGCTAGCAAAGTCGGCTGTACAACTGGGACGAGTGCTAGGGAGTCTCTGTAGACTAGACCTGCCGTGTGGCGGCGCTCGGTCTGCAATCACTGATAAGTGGCGACACGCGGGTCCGACGTATACTAACGGACCGCGGCCGATTTAAAGGCTACCACCTAGCAAGTGTGGTGTCTGGCGGTGACACCACATGACCGACATTGTTTGTTACTCCAAAAGCATACAGCAGCGTCTAAGATTAATATTTTTCGGGGCCCTTTTATTAAACTGAACCTCTGTAACATTTAGCATAGGCGCCGATTTGAAGTGATTGGTGTAATTGTTAACTTGATATTTAAACTGCATTAGAGGATTATGTACTGTTATTGTTTTAAGGGAGTGTGGGCATCACTTTATGTCTTTCATCCGATTCTTGCCCTAATTTTTTTAAATAAATTCTACAAGGGTTGTGCAACTTCTTAAGTAATGGTATTTTGTATTGTTTAAATTACTGTATATTTTGATTGGTTGGTTGATTTGGGGGAGGGGACCAAACAGCGAGGTCACAGGTCCCATCGGATAAGAGAAGGATGAGGAAGGGAGCCGGCCGTGCCTTTTCTAAGGAACCATCACGGAATTTGCCTGAAGCTATTTAGGGAAATCATGGGAAACCTAAATCAGGATTTTTGAACCGTCGTCATCCTGTATGCGAGTCCAATGTGCTAACCACTGCGCCACCCTTCTCGGTGAACGTATGATTATTGTAAAACTGGGGCTCGCCTTGTGTTTGGGTATTCACTTTAATTCTTGGGTTTTGTGTCGTTCAATAAAAACAGATTCATTATGAAATGTTGTTACGCACACCTCTCGAACCCAGCACCAACCTCTACCGTCACAGTATGCATTTCAAATCACATGTTTTCAAGGTATTTTTTTCTTGTTTTGGTCCATACTACCGCCTCTGAAAGTTGCCTAATCATCATCACTGAATAAAAATGCCAGTAGGAATGTCGCCAAAGGAAGGAAGAGCTTTCTGCTTAGTAAATGCAATTCGAAACAGATTTCAGATTACCTCAGTAATCAAAACAAAATTTCATTTCTGAGACTAAAAATGTTGAGTATTAAAAAACAAAATTCTTAAGTATTCAACAACACACCAGAGGCTGATATGTACGGACCAAAGTTGTGAGAGGTGTGAAAGACACGCCATGTTTAAAGAGCAGTGTTAGAAAATATCCCCGAAAACAAAGAGAACCTCACAACATATTTAAACGTATGTTGACAAACCACAGCTAAACGAAACAAAAATAAGTTTAAGTATAGCAATGCAAAAGCGTTCGACGAATTCTAAAGATACATCCAGCTAGAACAAAAACCCTAAGAACTTTTGTTTTTCCATTGAAGTCAACGTCATCTATTCTGTCACTAAGAAACCGTACTGCTATCGAAATGGCGAATGGCGGAGAGAAAGCGGAAACACTAAATTCCGTACCACGAGACTGTTTCAGTAAGGAAGATCGTACATTGGTTCTTCCTTTGAATCGTTGCACCGACGATGTCAGTTATTGAAATAAGTGACCGAGAGATAGAAAGTTAACCACTATCGCTCAGCAGAGGGGAGACGGCTGGATCTAGCGGCATACTTGTACTCTTCTACGTAAAGTTTTCTTCTAGCAGCAATGTACCATTGATTGGTGCGTGAACGAAGTGTTCCAAGTGACTGGAATAATGCGCAGGTCATTCTGTTTTCAAGAAGGATCTACTGTAAAATGCGCGTAATTATAGTTGTAGATCCCTTGACGTAACTCTGCTGTAGACGTTTGGAATACGTTCTATGTTGTCATTTCTGGAAACCGAAAAATTTCCTCTGTAGGACTCAATATGGATCTCCCTAACAATAATATTGTGAAGCCCAGCTTCCTTTGGTTATCTATGAAACCCCGTCTGTAGATAGGGACCCCAGGTCCTTCGCTTCCGAAAGGTGGTTTACACTTCCATACTGTTACCTAATGAACTAAACACTGGCGTACGATGTATCAAAACAGTTTTATGATTTGATTACAGAGTTCCTAGAAATATGTCTTTTAGTTCTTAACCAAGTAAAATGGCTCTGAGCACTATGCGACTTAACTTCTGAGGTCATCAGTCGAGTAGAACTTAGAACTAATTAAACCTAACTAACCTAAGGACATCACACACATCCATGCCCGAGGCAGGATTCGAACCTGCGACCGTAGCGGTCGCTCGGTTCCAGACTGTAGCGCCTAGAACCGCACGGCCACTCCGGCCAGCTCTTAACCAAATAGTTCGGACGTAAATGTTGCGAGTTCAGTGGGTGTGTTACATGGCAGTTGCGGTTCCAATACAAATGATAGTGTAGATGACGGCGGAAACTTGGTGAGGCTATTCTCGGAGGATGCAGACGATGTATTGAGAAACAGCAACGCTAGAAAGCTGTAGCAAAATGCAGGGAGTCCTGCAGAGGTTCGACGCCTGGTCCAAGTATAGGCAGCTTGAAACTTCCTGGCAATTAAAACTGTGTGCCCGACCGAGACTCGAACTCGGGACCATTGCCTTTCGCGGGCGAGTGCTCTACCAACTGAGCTACCCAAGCACGACGCACGCCCCGTCCTCACAGCATTACTTCTGCCAGTACCTCGTCCCCCACCTTCCAAACTTTACAGAAGCTCTCCTGCGAACCCTGCAGAACTAGCACTCCTGAAAGAAAGCATATTGCGGAGACATGGCTTAGCCACAGCCTGGGGGACGTTTCCAGAATAACATTTTCACTCTGCAGCGGAGTGTGCGCTGATATGAATCTTCCTGGCAGATTAAAACTGTGTGCCGGACCGAGACTCGAACTCGGGACCTTTGCCTTTCGTGGGCGAGTGCTCTACCAACTGAGCTACCCAAGCACGACGCACGCCCCGTCCTCACAACATTACTTCTGCCAGTACCTCGTCTACCACCTTCCAAGCTTTACAGAAGCTCTCCTGCGAACCCTGCAGAACTAGCACTCCTGAAAGAAAGCATATTGCGGAGACATGGCTTAGCCACAGCCTGGGGGACGTTTCCAGAATAACATTTTCACTCTGAAGCGGAGTGTGCGCTGATATGAATCTTCCTGGCAGATTAAAACTGTGTGCTGGACCGAGACTCGAACTCGGGACCTTTGCCTTTCGTGGGCGAGTGCTCTACCAACTGAGCTACCCAAGCACGACTAACGCCCCGTCCTCACAGCATTACTTGTGCCGGTACCTTGTCTCCTACCTTCCAAACTTTACAGAAGCTCTCCTGTGAACCCTGCAGAACTAGCACTCCTGAAAGAAAGGATATTGAGGAGACATGGATTAGCCACAGCCTGGGGGACGTTTCCAGAATGAGATTTTCACTCAGGAAGTTTCATATCAGCGTACACTCCGCTGCAGAGTGAAAACTTCATTCTGGAAACGTCCCCCAGGCTGTGGCTGAGCCATGTCGCCGCAATATGCTTTCTTTCAGGAGTGCTAGTTCTGCATGGTTCGCAGGAGAGTTTCTGTAAAGTTTGGGAGGTAGGAGACGAGGTAATGGCAGAAGTAATGCTGTGAGAACGGGGCGTGAGTCGTGCTTGGGTAGCTCAGTTTTTAGAGCACTTGCCCGCGAAAGGCAATGCCCCCAGTTCGAGTCTCGATCCGGCACACAGTTTTAATCTGCCAGGAAGTTTCATATCAGCGCACACTCCGCTGCAGAGTTATAATCTCATTCTGGAAACGTCCCCCAGGCTGTGGCTAAGCAATATCTCCGCAATATTCTTTCTTTCAGTAGTGCTAGTTCTGCAGGGTTCACAGGAGAGCTTCTGTAAAGTTTGGAAGGTAGGAGACGAGGTACTGGCAGAAGTAATGCTGTGAGGACTGGGCGTGAGTCGTGCTTGGGTAGCTCAGTTGGTAGAGCACTTACCAGGGAAAGGCAAAGATCCCGAGTCCGTGTCTCGGTCCGGCACACAGTTTTAATCTGCCAGGAAGTTTCATGTCAGCGCACACTTCGCTGCAGAGTGAAAATCTCATTCTGGAAATGCTCAGTTTCTTGTCCAGCATGTGGAACATCTTAACATCTTGGTGGCGATACCGCAACAATGTTAATGGGTCTGAAGAAACTGTTTGCACCAGTTGCTTTTTTCTGTTTATTTAAAACCACGACCGGTTTCGGCCCCCAAACTACTACCTAGTGGTATCTACTTTGTATCAAAGAGGGAAGTGCAACGGAATTAGTCATATGGTAACATTAAGCATCATCAAAAATTCAAATATATCAGTGCTCAAAACAATTCGTCGACACATTTCATAAAATCAATGAAGCAACATAATGCATTGTGAACATGTGTATTACCAAGATGGATATAAGTCATGTAAATTAAAGAATACTGAAAGACAACTTGTCAACGACCATTATTAAATACAATGAAATTAACAGCCAAGGCTATTCAGTATGTAAAAAAAAAAAAACTAAATACACTGCTTCAAACACATTACATTTTTCATAACAATTACTCAGTACAAAACTGCTACGCCGTAGCTAAGTCAATTAGACCTATTACCATTTCATACGGAGCTAGATTTGTCTTATTTGACAATATGAATCTCCACACAAACGTTGCTGTGGACGAAACTGTTTAGGTAATTGCAAATAATCTCTTCACCCACCAAACGCTGTCACAGGGAGCAGTAGTCGAACTTAGAAGTAGTTACGTTAATAATGCACTATAATTACTTAAGGAGATGGGACCTGGATAAACTGAAAGAACCAGAGGTTGTACAGAGTTTCAGGGAGAGCATAAGGGAACAATTGAAAGGAATGGGGGAAAGAAATACAGTAGAAGAAGAATGGGTAGCTCTGAGGGATGAAGTAGTAAAGGCAGCAGAGGATCAAGTAGGTAAAAAGAAGAGGGTTAGTAGAAATCCTTGGGTAACAGATGAAATATTGAATTTAATTGATGAAAGGAGAAAATATAAAAATGCAGTAAATGAAGCAGGCAGAAAGGAATACAAACGTCTCTAAAATGAGATCGACAGGAAGTGCAAAATGGCTAAGCAGAGATGGCTAGAGGACAAATGTAAGGATGTAGAGGCTTATCTCACTAGAGGTAAGATAGATACTGCCTACAGGAAAATTAAAGAGACCTTTGGAGATAAGAGAACCACATGTATGAACATCAAGAGCTCAGATGGAAACCCAGTTCTAAGCAAAGAAGGGAAAGCAGAAAGGTGGAAGGAGTATATAGAGGGTCTATACAAGAGCGATGCACTTGAGGACAATATTATGGAAATGGAAGAGGGTGTAGATGAAGATGAAATGGGAGATACGATACTGCGTGAAGAGTTTGACAGAGCACTGAAAGACCTGAGCCGAAACAAGGCCCCCGGAGTAGACAACATTCCATTGGAACTACTGACGGCCTTGGGAGAGCCAGTCCTGACAAAACTCTACCACCTGGTGAGCAAGATGTATGAAACAGGCGAAATACCCTCAGACTTCAAGAAGAATATAATAATTCCAATCCCAAAGAAAACAGGTGTTGACAGATGTGAAAATTACCGAACAATCAGTTTAATAAGCCACAGCTGCAAAGTACTAACACGAATTCTTTACAGACGAATGGAAAAACTAGTAGAAGCCGACCTCGGGGAAGATCAGTTTGAATTCCATAGAAATACTGGTACACGTGAGGCAATACTGACCTTACGACTTATCTTAGAAGAAAGATTAAGGAAAGGCAAACCTACGTTTCTAGCATTTGTAGACTTAGAGAAAGCTTTTGATAATGTTGACTGGAATACTCTCTTTCAAATTCTAAAGGTGGCAGGGGTAAAATACAGGGAGCGAAAGGCTATTTACAACTTGTGCAGAAACCAGATGGCAGTTATAAGAGTTGAGGGACATGAAAGGGAAGCAGTGGTTGGGAAGGGAGTAAGACAGGGTTGTAGCCTCTCCCCGATGTTATTCAATCTGTATATTGAACAAGCAGTAAAGGAAACAAAAGAAAAATTTGGAGTAGGTATTAAAATCCATGGAGAAGAAATAAAAACTTTGAGGTTCGCCGATGACATTGTAATTCTGTCAGAGACAGCAAAGGACTTGGAAGAGCAGTTGAACGGAATGGATGGTGTCTTGAAGGGAGGATATAAGATGAACATCAACAAAAGCAAAACGAGGATAATGGAATGTAGTCGAATTAAGTCGGGTGATGCTGAGGGCATTAGATTAGGAAATGAGACACTTCAGGTAGTAAAGGAGTTTTGCTATTTGGGGAGCAAAATAACTGATGATGGACGAAGTAGAGAGGATATAAAATGTAGACTGGCAATGGCAAGGAAAGCGTTTCTGAAGAAGAGAAATTTGTTAACATCGAGTATAGATTCAAGTGTCAGGAAGTCATTTCTGAAAGTATTTGTATGGAGTGTAGCCATGTATGGAAGTGAAACATGGACGGTAAATAGTTTGGACAAGAAGAGAATAGAAGCTTTCGAAATGTGGTGCTACAGAAGAATGCTGAAGATTAGATGGGTAGATCACATAATTAATGAGGAAGGATTGAATAGGATTGGGGAGAAGAGAAGTTTGTGGCACAACTTGACCAGAAGAAGGGATCGGTTGGTAGGACATGTTCTGAGGCATCAAGGGATCACCAATTTAGTATTGGAGGGCAGCGTGGAGGGTAAAAATCATAGGGGGAGACCAAGAGATGAATACACTAAGCAGATTCAGAAGGATGTAGGTTGCAGTAGGTACTGGGAGATGAAGAAGCTTGCACAGGATAGAGTAGCATGGAGAGCTGCATCAAACCAGTCTCAGGACTGAAGACCACAACAACAACAACAATTACTTTTCCTGCAACAATAAGAGTTTTAAGCAGAAAGAAGGACCAGCTAGATTTCTTCTCTTGTTGGGACTATCACCAATATTTTTTTCAAGCATCCTGGAAACCAGTTCTTGAGTAAGAATTTGCAGAAGGTGCAGAAATTGGTTTATTGCAAAAGATACGTAGATGACATTCTGTAGCTGTATTTAGGATCTAAAGAAGACATCTGTTATCCCATAAGATGAACGAACTTCGTCTTAATATTCACTTAATTATTAAAAAAAATTTGATTAATTTTCTAGCTTGAGTCATTGGAGCGATATAGCCACCTCCTAAATGACAGTCATTATTTGTCATTTGTCACAAGCCTACAACAACTGATATTATTTCTCAGAACTCTTGCCATCCAGAGCAGGAGAAGAAGCCTTTTTCCAATTGCTGATAAGAAGATTAACTTGTATTGCGCCTTAAGAATACAGAAACTATTAAAGACCTGAATATACTGCGCCAAACTGCGTCCGAAAACGGCTATTATTTTTCCACAGTTGACTAGTTATGTAATTCTAAACTTGAGGTTCTTCAAAAGATAGGCAGCACAGCTAGTGATATGTGGCCGAAAAGATAAAATTCATCTCGTTTCGCCGGCCAGGGTGGCCAAGCGGTTCTAGGCGCTACAATCTGGAACCGCGCGACCGCTACGGTCGCTGGTTCGAGTCGTGCCTGGGGCATGGATGTGTGTGATGACCTTAGGTTAGTTAGGTTTGAGTAGTTCTAAGTTCTAGGGGACTGATGACCTCAGCAGTTAAGTCCCATAGTGCTCTGAGCCATCTCGTTTCCCGTTATGGACACCTTTGTTATGAACTCCATGCATTACTTAATGTTCGAGTTGGCTTCAAAATCGATAAAATTGGTTCAGTTACCTGTACACGACACCAAATCTAAAAACAACAGATTTATAACGGCAGACATTCATAAAATCTGCAGCACTGACTGCAATGCCTTTCACAGTGGCCAAATAGGCAGCAACTTTAGGACTAGTCTCATAGAGGATCTAGAAGTAATGGGGATGAACCCAGAAGCCAAATCTAAGTCTACTTCTCACGCAATATGAAAGCAGCACGATGTGGGTCATTACTTACTGGACGACCCTCTTTCCTTGGAACGGCGTGCCTCATGATCATGATATTATTTCTCAGAACTCTTGCCACCCAGAGCAAGAGAAGAAAGCCTTTTCCCTACTGCTGATAAGATTAACTTGTATTGCGCCTTAAGAATACAGAAACAAAGACCGCTCCATTCACAACATCAACAGAACAGACTGTGCTAACGGTATGCTATGCTTTCCACATCGCTGGAAACGGTTTCTACACAGCGCTGGTGACTAATCTGAAGGACTGTAACAAGTGCAAACATGTAACACTTTTGTATAGGTAGTGAATAAACAGATGCCACTATTTAAGTCCCAACCCTCGTACTTTCTCTATCTCTTTACCTTCTGCTTACGACGTCGGCACGTATATCTCAGCTGTCGTTGCTGGTGTTGGTTTGGTGCCCATTCTGATAAGAACAACCCTATCACTGAACTATTCACAGTAACACAACCTCTGCCCTACCTTCCTATTTATAACGAATCCTACTCCCATTATACGATTTTCTGCTGTTGTTGATATCCCATACTCATCTGAGCAGAAATCCTTGTCTTCTTTCCACTTCATTTCATTGACTCCTACTATATCTTGACTGAGCCTTTGCATTTAAGTTTTCAGATTTTCTAACTTCCCTACACGTTCAAGCTTCTGACATTCCACGTCCTGACTCTTAGGACGTTAACCTTTCGTTGGTTACTCAGTCTTTTTCTCATAGCCACCTCCTCAATGGCAGTCCTCTCCCGGAGATCTGAATGGGGAACTAGTCCACGATCTTTTGCCAATGCAGAGGTCATGATGATACATTTTCAGTTAGAGGCCACATGTCCAGTGGATACACGTTATGTGGCTTTAAAGCAATGGTTGCCATTGGCTTCTGTATCCTCGTGCTGTCGATCACTGCTGATTCTTCCCCATTTTAGTGGCAATTTCCCCCGCAAAGGGCACGAGTGTGTCCTGAACCTTGTCACGGTCCGTGCGGCTCCCTCCGTCGGAGGATCGAGTCCTCCCTCGGGCATGGTTGTGTGTGTTGGCCTTAGCGTAAGTTAGTTTAAGTTAGATTAAGTAGTGTGTAGGCTTAGGTACCGATGACGTCCGCAGTTTGGTCCCATAAGACCTTACCACAAATTTCCATTTGCCCTGAACCTCTGTCCAGTCCTCTGACCTCTTTAACAAGACACGAGGGTGACATCTTGTGATGAAAGTCTTCTGCCGTCATTGCTGACGATTTTTATTCAAAATTTAAGTAATGGCAAGATTCGAACCCGGGACGAGAGACGTTTTGGTTTCCAATCACAGACGCTACCTTCCCTTTTTTGTAAAAAAAATCATTTTTTTCGCTGTTGTTCCTAGTATTTGTTCTGGGAGGACATCCGATGACACCCGTCGAAGTTCATCGTTGATCCACTGACTAAATTTTTTTTATTAAGAGGATAGCTAACTCTCTGACCGAACACGCTGAGCTATCGTGCTGCAAGTGCTACAGCCGTTGGCACCCAGAAACGTGGGTATTTAATTGTTGTAATGGCGCTTATTTCTACCATTTCACAACTACTCATGTACTTAGTTGTTTGAACAGCCAAAGAAACTGATACACCTGCCTAATAATGGGTAGGGCCTCCGCGACCACGCAGCACGACATGGAATGGGCAAGACTAGTGTCTGAAGTAGTGCTGGAGAGAACTGACACCATGAATCCTGCAGGGCTGTGCATGACTCCGAAAGAGTACGAGGGGGAGATCTCTTCTGAACAGCATTTGCAAGGCATCCAGATATCTTCAATAATGTTTATGCCTGCAGAGCTGGCGACCAGCGGAAATGTTTAAACTCAGAAGAACGTTCCTGGTGCCACTCTGTAGCAGCTCTGAACACCTGTGGTGTCGCAGTGCCATGGTCCTTTTGGAATTGCCCAAGTCCGTCGGAATGCACAATGGACATGAATGGATGCAGGTGATCAGGCAGTATGCTTACGTACGTGTCACCTGTCAGAGTCGTATCCAGGCGTATCAGGGGTCCCATATTGCTCCAACTACACACGCCCCACACCATTACAGAGCCTCCACCAGCTTGAACAGTATCCTCCTGACATGTAGGGTCCATGGATTCATGAAGTTGTCTCCATACCGGTACACGTCCATCCGCTCGATACAATTTGAAACGAGACTCGTCCGACCAGGCAACATGTTTAGAATCATCAACAATCCAATGTCGGTGTTGACAGACCCAGGCGAGGCGTAAAGCTTTGTGTCATGCAGTCATCAAAGGTACACGAGTGGGTCTTGGCTCCGGAAGCCAGTATCGATGATATATCGTTGAATGGTTCGCACGCTGACACTTGTTGATGGCCCAGCAGTGAAATATGAAGCAATTTGCGGAAGGGTTGCACTTCTGTCACGTTGAACAATTCTCTTCAGTCGTCGTTGGTCCCGTTCTTGCAGGATCTTTTTCCCGCCATAGCGATGTTGAAGATTAGATTTTTTATTCCTGATATTCACGGTACACTCGTGGAATAGTACGGGAAAATCCCCACTACATAACTACCTCGGGGTGCTGTGTCCCATCGCTCGTGAACCGACTATAACAACACGTTGAAACTCACTTAAATCTTGAAAACTTCCCATTGTAGCAGTAGTAATCGATCTGAAAACTGCGCCAGACACGTGTTGTCTTATACAGGGTGGTCCATTGATAGTGAACGGGCAAAATATGTCACGAAAGAAGCATAAAACGAAAAAACTACAAAGAATGAAACTCGTCTAGCTTGAAGGGGGAAACCAGATGGCGCTATGGTTGGTCCGCTAGATGGCGCTGCCATACGTCAAACGGATATCAACTGCGTTTTTTAAAAATAGGAACCTCAATTTTTTATTACAGATTCGTGTAGTACGTAAAGAAATATGAATGTTTTAGTTGGACCATTTTTTTCGCTTTGTGATAGATGGCGCTGTAATAGTCACAAACGTATAAGTACGCGGTATCACGTATCATTCCGCCAGTGCGGACGGTATTTGCTTCGTGATACATTACCCGTGATAAAATGGACCGTTCACCAATTGCGGAAAAGGTCGATATCGTATTGATGTATGGCTATTGTGATCAAAATGCCCAACGGGCGTGTGCTATGTATGCTGCTCGGTATCCTGGACGACATCATCCAAGTGTCCGGCCCGTTCGGCGGATAATTACGTTATTTAAGGAAGCAGAAAGTGTTCAGCCACAAGTGAAACGTCAACCACGACCTGCAACAAATGATGATGCCCAAGTAGGTGTTTTAGCTGCTGTCGCGGCTTATCCACACATCAGTAGCAGGTAAATTACGCGAGAATCGGGAATCTCAAAAACGTCGGTGTTGAGAATTCTACATCAACATCGATTGCAGCCGTACCATATTTCTATGCACCAGGAATTGCATGGCGACAACTTTGAACGTCGTGTACAGTTCTGCCACTGGGCACAAGAGAAATTACGGGGCGGCCGTAGTGGCTGTGCGGTTCTAGGCGCTACAGTGTGGAACCAAACTACTGCTACGGTCGCAGGTTCGAATCCTGCCTCGGGCATGGATGTGTGTGATGTCCTTAGGTTAGTTAGGTTTAATTAGTTCTAAGTTCTAGGCGACTGATGACCTCAGAAGTTAAGTCGCATAGTGCTCAGAGCCATTTGAACCATTTGAACCAAAGAAATTACGGGACGATCACAGATTTTTTGCACGCGTTCTATTTAGCGACGAAGCTTCATTCACTAATAGCGGTAACGTAAACCTGCATAATATGCACTATTGGGCAACGGAAAATCCACGATGGCTGCGACAAGTGGAACATCAGCGACCTTGGCGGGTTAATGTATGGTGCGCCATTATGGGAGGAAGGATAATTGGCCCCCATTTTATCGATGGCAATCTAAATGGTGCAATGTATGCTGATTTCCTACGTAATGTTCTACCGATGTTACTACAAGATGTTGCACTGCATGACAGAATGGCGATGTACTTCCAACATGATGGATGTCCGGCATATAGCTCGCGTGCGGTTGAAGCGGTATTGAATAGCATATTTCATGACAGGTGGATTTGTCGTCGAAGCACCATACCATGGCCCGCACATTCACCGGATCTGACGTCCCCGGATTTCTTTCTGTGGGGAAAGTTGAAGGATATTTGCTATCGTGATCCACCGACAGCACCTTACAACATGCGTCAGTGCATTGTCAATGCTTGTGAGAACATTACGGAAGGAGAACTACTCGCATTGCAAACGCATTGAGGTTGACGGACACCATTCTGAACATTTATTGCATTAATGTGGTATTTACAGGTAATCACGCTATAACAGCATGCGTTCTCAGAAATGATAAGTTCACAAAGGTACATGTATCACATTGGAACAACGCAAATAAAGTGATCAAACGTACCTACGTTCTGTATTTTAATTTAAAAAAACCTACCTGTTACCAACTGTTCGTCTAAAATTGTGAGCCATATGTTTGTGACTATTACAGCGCCATCTATCACAAAGCGAAAAAAGTGGTCCAACTAAAACATTCATTTTTTTTCCTTCTACACGAATATGTAATCAAAATGCGGGTCCTATTTAAAAAAAAAAAAACGCTGTTGATATCTGTTTGACCTATGGCAGCGCCACCTAGTGGGCCAACCATAGTGCCATCTGGTTTCCCCCTTCAAGCTAGGCAAGTTTCGTTCTTTGTAGTTTTTTCGTTTGACGCTTATTTCGTGAGATATTTGGCCCGGTCACGATCAATAGACCACCCTGTATAGGCGTTGCCGACCCCAGCGCCGTGTTATGCCTGTTTACATATCTCTGTATTTGAATACACATGCCTATACTAGCTTCTTTGGCGCTTCATTGTATGGAGATACCGCGATGTAACGGTCTTATGAGCCAAAACCGGTCGTGGTTTTCAATAAACAGAGAAATGCAACTGGAGCGGACACTTTCTTTAAAAAAGTAATGAAACGTAGCACTTTGAGTAGTAATAGGTGTTACGACGCATTTTCATTTCATTACATGATTGCTGAACAATCGCTGGAAACAGGCACATCCACTAATTGCCGTGGAATCTGCATATGGGGCTATTTAAGTTAGAACGGACAAATAATCCAGTCGTAGGTACAAGAGATGCCAAATCCAGATCCTTTGGGAGCGTAGTCTAATCACGGAGGAGGTAGCAAAGAAAAATCGTTGAGGAATCATAGTTCAAGCCCTGGTCCTGAGTCTGGGACCGTTTCTAGGAAGAGCTGACCGAGAAAACAGAGAAGTTTCAAAGCACAGACACGTAGTCGTCGTTGAATTCTTTTAGAAACGGCAAAAACATCACAGACATGTTCGTCAAAATCCAATGGGAGATCTAGAGAGATTCGAGCTGATACGAAGGCACCATTCGCGACTGTAATAAGAAAGGGGACAAGGAACAGTGGCACAGGAAGTGAGCTCAGTCACAGCCCGTAACGTTGCACTATCTCTTAGACCTCGCTGTATACGTGATGTTGAACTAATCTTCGTTTCTTCCTGTCGTAAGGCCGCTGCCATAGTGTAGATGTAAATGCGGAAGAGTTAACCACGAGTGTTTTCTTTAAATGTTTTCGTCTCAGATGAAACATTACACGCAATAAGTCAATTATTTATATTACATGTAAAAATAGTGCTTTTGTTAATCGCAGCAAAGGAAGAGTTCGGGGTAGGAGTAAGGGAAAGAATTACACAAGATAAGATAAATGTCATTCACCATATAGAAAACGTATTTGAAGTAACCTGGAAAAGCAAAGTGACCATAGAAGGTAACATAGAGGATACAATTATATCCATAGGCGTTACAGTATCTACAGCACAGACGTGGCCTTGACGTAATTGGCGTATGTTCTCTGGCGCATTGTCTTACGTTACTACATTTTTTACGGTCTTGGGTTGCGTTTCACATTTTAAATGAGTGACTCTTACTGCATTCCCATGAGTCTTATATCACTGTTAAGTAATGTACAATAGACGTGCTACTCTGAACTGTAAGTTCAAAATGGTTCAAATGGCTCTGAGCACTATGGGACTTAACATCTGAGGTCATCAGTCCCCTAGAACTTAGAACTACTTAAACCTAACTAACCTAAGGACATCACACACATCCATGCCCGAGGCAGGATTCGAACCTGCGACCGTAGCGGTCGCGTGGTTCCAGACTGAAGCGCCTAGAACCGCTCGGCCACACCGGCCGGCGAACGGTAAGTACTTGAAATATTATGTTCTTTAAAGCCATTAGATATTACATGCAAATGAAGGATTCCGTGTCGAATATGTCATTTGAACATGAATCATTCTCTTTTAACAGATGGTGTAAGTATTTTGACATTTGTTAAGTTATACAAACAACTTACAATGGAAATTTATTATCACTGGTGGACGTTTTGGAAAGTGACGAGGAATGTCATTTTAGAATTTTTCTTCCTCTTGCTAACTAAGAATTGTTGATGCTTTCTACTTCTGAGCCGTCTCCCCTCGGGACAAGCGATCTCGACTACAATATCAGTCAAATATTGGTATACGATAACAACGAAATCCTATGTTACCTCACAAAGGTTGTTGTTACTGTAGGATACACTAATCCTGTATAGTTTCCAATTCAAAGTTCAGAATCATTCAAAAGACACGGTATCTGTTCTAAGGAATTTGGTGGAGTACTGTTTCTGTAGCGGGGGAACATGGTGGGACTGTTTTTTAAATACCTTTGTAAACTGATTCATGATACGAATTGTACAATATATAAATTCAGTTGCTGCAGAGAAGAATAACTTCTGCGTGGACAAACATTATGATGATACAATACAAGTAATTTGTTTAAGATAGTACAGTGTCATAGCAATTCACGAAAATTATACAAACACGTACATGCGCTTAGAAAATAATAGGCCCTACTTTTTTCAAGGAATGAATTAACGGTAAGAGATACGTGGAAAAATAAAATGTTGTCGGTTTTCCAACAGAGGTATCGTCAAATTTTATGTGGTGACCGTTTTCTACCGCATGCTCAGCTAACGCAGATTTCTCTGGATAGCGTAGGCGATAATACCTCTCATGTTCTTTCCTGCGTTGTTCTACAGCGCGCACTGTTTGTCCGATGTACTTCTGGCCACTGGCAGTCATAACACTTGACAATGGCCAAGGAGTGCTTGGCCGGAAGCTCGTATAGTTTTAAGCAATTGACGCGGTTGGAAACCCGAAAACATTTTATTCGATGTTATCGCCGCGAGACTCTGCATTCATACATACGTGGAAAAAGTTTTGTATTTTTTTTTTTTGGTGACCAGTTAACTGAGTGAGAATCTTTCATCAGGACTCTGCAACGGCACATCCATCTAGTTTCTCATTACAAGAAATTCATAACTTGTTTCAAGATGGAATTACCATTAACAACATCTGGTCTCCTCCTTCCCCAGACTTAACCCCTACGGGTTTCACCTCTGCGGGACTGGGTGGGAGGTGGGCGGGGCGGGAGGGGGAATTAAAAGAGAAAATGTGCAAATCATATCCACATACTTCAGATGAACTTAAAATTAACATTTGTCAAGAAACTGCCACCATTTCTCAGAGGGAACTGCAAAGTGTAATGAGCAATTTCCTAAGTAGGTGTCAGAAATGCCTCAACAACTTTCGGTGTCAGTTGCAGCATTTCCTTCCTTTACAAACGTGAGTAATTAGCTTTAAAGTGTTTGTGTTATGTATGTTAGAAGTAGCTTACACAACAAACCGTACTACACTACTGGCCTTTAAAATTGCTACACCACGAAGATGACGTGGTGCAGACGCGAAATTTAACCGACAGGAAGAAGATGCTGTGATGTGCAAATGATTAGCTTTTCAGAGCATTCACACAAGGTTGGCGCCGGTGGCGACACCTACAACGTGCTGACATGACGAAAGTTTCCAACCGATTTCTCATACACAAATAGCAGTTGACTGGCGTTGCCTGGTGAAACGTTGTTGTGCTGCCTCGTGTAAGGAGGAGTAAAGTGTACCATCACGTTTCCGACTTTAATAAAGGTCGGATTATAACCTATCGCGATTGCGGTTTATCGTATCGCGACATTGCTGCTCGCGTTGGTCAAGATCCGATGGCTGTTAGCAGAATATGGAATCGGTGGGTTCAGGAGGGTAATACGGAACGCCGTGCTGGAACCCAACGGCCTCGTATCACTACCAGTCGAGATGACAGGCATCTTATCCGCATGGCTGTAACGGATCGTGCAGCCACATCTCGATCCCTGAGTCAACAGATGGGGACGTCTGCAAGACAACAACCATCTGCACGAACAGTTTGACGACGTTTGCAGCAGCATGGACTATCAGCTCGAAGACCATGGCTGCGGTTACCCTTGACGCTGCATCACAGACAGGAGCGCCTGCGATGATGTACTCAACGACGAACCTAGGTGCACGAATGGCAGAACGTCATTTTTTCGGATGAATCCAGGATCTGTTTACAGCATCAAGATGGTCGCATCCGTGTTTGGCGACATCGCGGTGAACGCACATTGGAAGCGTGTATTCGTCATCGCCATACTGGCGTATCGCCAGGCGTGATGTTATGGGGTGCCATTGGTTACACGTGTCGGTCACCTCTTGTTCGCATTGACGGCACTTTGAACAGTGGACGTTACATTTCAGATGTGGTACGACCCGTGGTTCTACCTTTCATTCCATCCCTGCGAAACCCTACATTGCAGCAGGATAATGCACGACTGCATGTTGCAGATCCTGTACGGGCCTTTCTGGATACAGAAAATGTTCGACTGCTGCCCTGGCCACTACATTCCACAGATCTCGCACCAATTGAAAACGTCTGGTCAATGGCGGCCGAGCAACTGGTTCGTCACCATACGCCAGTCACTACATTTGATGAACTGTGGTATCGTGTTGAAGCTTCATGGGCAGCTGTACCTGTACAAGCCATCCACGCTCTGTTTGACTCAATGGCCAGGCGTATTAAGGCCGTTATTACGGCCAGAGGTGGTTGTTCTGGGTACTGATTTGTCAGGATCTATGCACCCAAATTGCGTGAAAATGTAATCACATGACAGTTCTAGTACAATATATTTGTCCAATGAATACCCGTTTAACATCTGCGTTTCTTCTTGGTGTTGCAATTTTAATGGGCAGTAGTGTATATTAATTGCGCACCTCCTGTTACTCGCGCAGCGGGCACACCAACCGGCCTCTCCGGTCGGCCGGCCGCACGCCGCGGAAGCTGTTACGTTAACGATTCATCATCTTGTATTTGTACACTCATAAACAGCATCTTCTGAAATGAACTTTGTGTGACGAAAGAGCAGATAAGCACAGAAGTTAGCTAGTCTAATATTCCGCGACGGCGTCATTTGTTGTATAACTTTACGCTTGTATCCTAGATATTAGGCAAACGTTGTCAAAAGGCTGAAGATCCGTTGCACACTGTACTTCTCCCAGCTTTTCTAGCAGTGTCGTCTTGCGCGAACCTGACAGATATGTCCATTTTCTGAACGTTAGTTTCAACTATGCTGCCACAGGGCAGGGCACCGACTGGCCTCTTAGTAGAGACACGGCCGTTCCG
This sequence comes from Schistocerca cancellata, assembly GCF_023864275.1. NCBI lineage: Eukaryota > Metazoa > Arthropoda > Insecta > Orthoptera > Acrididae > Schistocerca > Schistocerca cancellata. The sequence continues at coordinate 963,643,092 of NC_064626.1, forward strand.
CTTGTTGCGCTGCTATTGCCCCCGGGGCAGCGGCCATTACGTCTGCTTCATTTTGTGAGCCGGGTCCGCGTTCTTATCGCTGCTCCGTGTCCGCAGCAGAGCTTTCTCTTAGTTTCGCGAAACGAATTTCCGCCGCGGGCCGGAGTGGCTCTCGGGAGGCGCGCTAAGCCACGGCGACGGCTGCGGCATTCGACTGCGTGCCTGCCGGGTACGTGACGACATTACTTAATTGCGGCAATGCGCGCTCTTCGCCGCATTCCACGTCTCGCGCATTTGTCCTGCGGTAAACACAGCCGCGGCCGCGATAAGGCGCCTTGCGAGCGACCGCGCCGCGGGTTGCCAGCTCTCGCTCCAGGCGCAGCTGCGTAACAGGCGATACCGCGATACAGGGTATTCAGTACACTTTTGCTGAAGCGAAATGCCACGCTAAGAGGAAAATCGCTGACTGACAGCTCTGATATATTTTCAGATACCCACTGGCAATGTAAAATGTAGCCACATGCCAACATCCTACGATCAAAAAGAGGAATGTGATGTCCTTCGCAAACATATACGTGAGAACAAAGTGGACAGATCCGCTTTAAAAACTGTTTGGCAGTGCTGCCGAAACCGTCAGTACAAGAGGCTGAAACAGTCATGCTCTTCAAAACCATGGCTATGACTGACAAAATTTCGGCCAGATCCCATTACTCAGACCAAGGCTGGAGTTTTTCGAATAGTAATAGCTATGGAAGTATTAAACCAACAGCGTCAATGCGGTTCTAGTTCATTAGTGAATTACACTACTGGCCATTAAAATTGCTACACCAAGAATAAATGCACATGATAAACGGATATTCATTGGACAAATATATTATAGTAGAACTGACATGTGATTACATTTTCACGCATAGATCCTGAGAATTCAGTACCCAGAACAACCACCTCTGGTCGTAATAACGGCCTTGATACGCCTGGGCATTGAGTCAAACAGAGCTTGGATGGCGTGTACAAGTACAGCTACCCATGCAGCTTCAACCCGATACCACAGTTTATCAAGATTAGTGATTAGAGTATTAAGACGAGCCAGTTGCTCGGCCACCGTTGACCTGACCTTTTCAATTGGTGAGAGATCTGGAGAATATGCTGGCCAGGGCAGCAGCCGAACATTTTCTGTATCCAGAAAGGCCCGTACAAGAAGTGCAATATGCGGTCGTACATTATCCTGCTGAAATGTAGGGTTCGCAGGGATCGAATGAAGGGTATAGCCACAGGTCGTAACAAATCTGAAATGTAACGTCCACTGTTCAAAGTGCCGCCAATGCGAACAAGAGGTGACCGAGACGTGTAACCAATGGCACTCGATACCATCACGCCAGTATGGCGATGACGAATACACGCTTCCAATGTGCGTTCACCGCGATGTCGCCAAACACGGATGCGACCATCATGATGCTGTAAACAGAACCTGGATTCATCCGGAAAAATGACGTTCTGCCATTCGTGCACCCAGTCATTGAGTACACCTTCGCAGGCGCTCCTGTCTGTGATGCAGCGTCAAGGGTAACCGCAGCCATGGTCTCCGAGCTGATAGTCCATGCTGCTGCAAACGTCGTCGAACTGTTCGTGCAGATGATTGTTGTCTTGCAAACTTCCCCATCTGTTGACTCAGGGATCGAGACGTGGCTGCACGATCCGTTTCAGCCATGCGGATAAGATGCATGTGATCTCGACTGCTAGTGATACGAGGCCGTTGGGATCCAGCATGGCGTTCCGTATTACCCTCCTGAACCCACCGATTCCATATTCTGCTAACAGTCATTGGATCTCGACCTACGCGAGGCCCAATGTCGCCATACGATAAACCGCAATCGCGATAGGCTACAATCCGAAGTCGGAAACGTGATGGTACGCATTTGTCCTCCTCAGACGAGGCATCACAACAACGTTTCACCAGGCAACGCCGGTCAACTGCTGTTTGTGTATGAGAAATCGGTTGGAAACTTTCCTCATGTCAGCACGTTGTAGGTGTCGCCACCGGCGCCAACCTTTTGTGAATGCTCTGAAAAGCTGATCGTTTGCATATCACAGTATCTTATTCCTGTCGGTTAAATTTCGCGTCTGTAGCACGTCATCTTCGTGGTGTAGCAATTTTAATGGCCAGTAGTTTATAATAAATCATTCGCCTTCACGGCACTCTTCAGCACCGTTGCCCAGGTCCACCACTGATACGCTTACAACATCTCTTGTGAAGTTGCTTAAACAAATGACAGAGTCACTCAAGCACACGGTTTTTGACATCAGTGTTGAGCGGTACTGACGGAATAAATACGAGGGGGGTCAATAAGTAATGCAACACGTTTTTGTTCTGAGAGAAATTTCTACGTAATGGGATAGCGATATACACAGATACATATGGCGGCAGGATCGCATACACAAGCTATAAAAGGGCAGTGCTTTGGCAGAGCTATCATTTGTACTCAGGTGAAGCATGTGAAAAAGTTTCCGGCGTGATTATGTCCAAACGACGTGAACTGACAGACTCTGAACGCGAAACGGTAGTTGGAGTTAGACGCATGGGACATCCCATTTCGTAAATCGTTAAGGAATTCAGTTCCGCGTCCCATTGTCAAGGATGTGGAGGATACTAAATTTCGGACATTACCTCTCACCACGGACATCGCAGTGACCGAAGGCCTTCACTTAACGGCTGAGAGCAGTGCCGTTTGCATAGAGTTGTCAGAGCTAACAGACAAGAAGAAGTTAGGACAGTTCGGAACTAGGCATTAATGGGCTATGGCAGCAGACGATCGACGCTAGTGCCTTTGCTAACAGCACGATGTAGCCTGCAGAATCTCTCCTGGGCTGGTGAGTACATCGGCTGGACACCAGACTGGAAAACTGTGGCCTGGTCATATGAGTCCAGATTTCAGTTGGTAAGAGCTGATATCAGGGTTCCAGTATGGCGCAGACGCCTTGAAGGAATGGACTCAAGTGCAAGGCATTGTGCAAGCTAATGGTGGCTCCATAATGGTGTGGGCTGTGATTGCAGCGAATGGAGTATTTGGTTACTTGAAGACCATTTGCAGCCATTCGTGGGCGTCATTTTCCCAAACGAAGATACAATTTTTATGAACGACAATGTGCCATGTCACCGGCCCAGGATTGTTCGCGTTTGCTTTCAAGAATATTCGGGGCAATTGAATCGAATGATTTGGCCACACGGTTTACTCTACACGAATCCCATCGAACATTTATGGGACATAACCGAGAGGTCAGTTCGCGCACAAAATCCCGCTCCGGCAACATTTTTGCAATTACGGACTGCTATAGAGGCTGCATGGCTCAGTATTTCTGCAGAGGACTTCCAACTTTTGTATCCCGCCTGGAAGGCGGCGCGTGGGTAGGAGCAGGAAAAGGTGAAAATCTCTCGGTACTGCAGTGTGAATTAAAATCACCTTTTCTCTAGCAAGAAGAACACATAACTTTGCAATGAGGTGCGAAGTGTCACAGCCGTCTGCTCTTGATGAAAATGGGCGAATCTACCGTGGTGCTCGTAGAGCTGAACTGCCCTGCTAGAGGGCGCTGTCGTCGTTGTCTGTCGTATCTGTCGTAATGCCAACTTAACTGGCAGCTACGCCGTGGATCCTGGCGATCGATACCATACCAACGACCAGTTGAGTCCATGCCACGTCGAGTTCCTGCGCTACGCCGGCTAGGAGGAGGTCTGACACGATATTAGGAGGTATCTCACGACTTTTGTCACCTCTGTGTATTGTTTCCCACTCTTTTGGCCACAAAACCATGTTTTTCAACGTAATCTCCGTTCAATGCGACGGCCATACTTCACCTTATTGGGAGGGTCTGTATGCTTGCATGGTACCACTGCACTGGCCGACGTTGGAGCAACGTTTTGCTGCACTAATAAGCTTCCTTCATTAGGCCAATCAGATGGAGGTGGGAAGGTGCGAGATCCAGGCTATAGGTTGGATGAAGAAGAACAGTTCTGTGAAGTTTTGTGAGCTCCTCTCGGGTGTACTGACTTGTGTTAGGCCTTTCGTTGCTATGTAGAAGGAAAATTCGTTTGCATTTTTGTGGCGACGAACACGCTGAAGTCGTTTTCTCAGTTTCCTGATGGTAGCACAATACGCTTTCGCGCTGATCGTTCCATCATGAGGGAAGACATCAAACAGAATAACTCCTTCAGAAGCTCAGAAGGTGCGGCTTTGAACTTTTTCTTTTGAGGAGAGGTGGCGTGGCGCCACTCAATGGATTGCCTTTTTGTTTCCGGTTCGAAGTGATGAACGCATATTTCATCGCCTGTAATGATGTTAGACAAAAAATTTTCACGACCTCGTAACGCGCAAGCAATTTCGCACAGATGGTCTTTTGTTGTTCTTTGTGGCCTTCTGTTAGGCGGCGAGAAATCCAGTGAACACACACCTTTGAGTACTCCAGCCGGTGGATGAGTGTTAACTCTATTACCAGGGATGTCCATTTGTTCAGCGAGGTGTTTGATAGTGACCCGTCCATCATTTAGGATGATAGTGTCCGCACGTTCCAACACTACAGGAGTCGTAGCTGTGTGCGGCCGGCCGGCACGCTGGAAATCGGACAGGTGTGCGTGTCCTTGTTGGGATGATGACACGCCTCGGCCAACGACTCGCCATGCTTTTGTTCACTGCCAGTCCCCAAGTATTTTGTATCGATTTGATGCGTTCTTCTCGGATCATTCTAAATAAATTGTAGTTCCTCCCCAATTTTAATTTTTCTCAATTTCAGCACCATCTGTCAATGGTTAAATAAAATGTTTCAGACATATTCGATTACTTTTTTTATGGAGAATCCGAATCTGCAACAAAAATGGCCGTTTCCGTTTAAGATTTAAAAGTTGTCCCCGGCCTCACCCAAGGGGGAGGGGGCTGGGGGTCACGTGTAGTATCATTTGATGTCCCCCTTTGAGCTTACGAACTTGTCTTATCCACTATTTTCACCCAATGTATAGTTTAAGAGATAATCTTATCCGAAACTTCTGATGGACCACCCTGTATATTCGATTGAATAATTGATGTACCCAACACCGAAGGGTATGGAGTGTAATGAACTAATGATTTATTCAGTCACTTAAGCACGAAAATAACTTAATACGATGGTCCTGCAAGTACTGTTTAACTGTGAAATAAAATGCAGCAAAGCTTGCATCACTACATATTTAAAGTCGTAGCAGATTCCCCAATTACAATTTAATCATTACCGATACCAGAAAAAACTGAGTCCCATTCCATTAACTAACCACGAAATATTCGCCAGCACATAAATATAGTCCACTGTGACGATCAACATATCAATATCACGACACCATGAATAGGTTCCCGCAATCTAGTCAATAATACTTCCAGATTCGTAGCCAAAAATAGTCAACAATGCAGATCGCCCATCATTAATGAAATATTGAATTTCTGTGCAATTAATGTTAAAGTATTCGAATGCCCGCTAAAACCAATACGTACAGCGTAGCAGCTCGACACAGAATGACTGGAAGCTACCAGTTGCTCGGCCTTGTAGGTGTACGATTTGCACGCCAAAATTTGTGACGAACGTAAAATACAGGCAATTGACCACCATTTAAAAAATCAAATGGCTCCAAGCACTATGGGACTTAACATCTGAGGTCATCAGTCACATAGACTTAGAACTACTTAAACCTAACCAACTAAGGACATCACACACATCCATGCCCGAGGCAGGATCCGAACCTGCGACCGTAGCTGCAGCGCGGTTTCAGACTGAAGCGCCTAGAACCGCTCGGCCACAGCGGCCGGCGACCACCATTTAAAACATACGTAACTTAAAAATACATCATGTATGTTGAATGGAAGGTCTTTCTCTCCTGGTCCCTCTTAGACCATACAAATTATTCTGTGTGTAACAATTTACGCACAATTAAATAAAGCATGAAATGTGCGCACAAGAACTTACGATAAATGACCAAGAAATATTTGTTAAGAATGGTAAAAGATAAAAGGGGCCTTTTCAATAGTAGCATCTCTTTGCGCTCTATTCAATGGTGGTATCAAATATTACATATAAATTACCACTTCCAAGTGATGAGAGCCTTTAATAAAGGTCAAATTAAATACTTAATTAAGTAAACTAGAAATTATCTTATAATCTACACATGTCAGATACGGGCACATAGGGAAAGGTGCAAGGAAAGTAGTGTTGCGTTCATGTTCTGTGTAAATGTGGAAAATACGATGATCTGGCAAATTTACACAATTAAAAATAATACAAAAGAATAATTCAATAAATAAAATGTATATGTATATGCTTCTAGAGATGATAGCTGGTGTCTTAAGCTATTTTTTGATCCCTTGTTTGTCGAGATCACATGAAGCGTTTAACTGTTATTTCTTTTTAAAGATTTTTATGAAGAGTATACGTTTGCTGTTATGACGTAATTTCTGAAGTTTTCTTGATATACATGATGTTTATGTGTCAAAACATGCTCGTCTCTGCGTGATTACTCTAACTTGATTGGTTTTGCTGTTTGCCGAAACTGTGAATTATTAATTCCAAAGTATTTTTTAGTATCCGCAAACTGTTGCCATATTGCGATTGTCACCGTCTTTAGAGCCAGCTCCTTCATCCACGTGCTGTCCAAATGGCTAACTGCCTCCAGAAATCTGGAAGAAACTACCGATTACCTTTCGCTGGCTGTCCGCTCGCAGACGATCGCGTAGCTACCTTTCCTCGCCTCGACCGGTCAGCCAAGTCAGAAAATAGCCCTACAACTCCTAGATTTCGCTAACACTGGGTGGCTGGATAGCTCGCCAGCACACTTGTTGTGTTACCAACTTGCCGATCCCGAAGACATGATGGAATACCAGTAAACAGGAAAAGGAATCAAATTGCACAAAATTTTTTCGATCTGTGTCACTGCTGTGCCATACCTTTAAGCTCACAGAATGCCTAATACGCCACCAGGTCACAACCATGCTGGGAGAGAGCTTCATACACCAGCCGGTAGGCTTCCTTCCCCTGGAAACCTGTACTAACCACTTACTAAACCTGATGGAAGACATCGAGCTCGTAGTTGAACGAAAGAAGTCAACTGTACGGCCTGACAGCTGTGTGTGTCACAGTCAGCTGCCGAAAATTGTTAATTAAAGCTGTGATCTGATGAGGGACCACCGTCTTTCGATGGCATTATTCTCCACAATAGAAAGACCGTAGTTGGATGATTTAGAAGAATGGCTTAAAACACGGAATTATCCTGGCACCATTACTATACAATGTGTTCTCAGATGACCAGACAATATCAGACACACACCAGGTAATTGATATACGCCAACGATAAAGTAGTGGCAGCTAAGGTATAAGAAAAAAAGGCAATGCTCTACCTCCATTACGATGCTAACCACCTGAAGCTATATATCGACAAGATGCAAACCTGCACTTCATGCCCTGATAAAAGAGAAGAATGGCGAAGATAATTACTCCAGCATTGTTCACAGAAAAATCTGCGCGTAATCCTGGATCGCACCCTTGACATCCAAACATCATTGCAACAACACCAAATCCAAGTTTTGTGCCAAAAGCAATACTCTCAGATCATTGCCACGCTAAACATGGATGCTGATCCACGACTGTCACGGACTGCAGTTACGTGTGCGTGTCCACTGCCGAGTTCGCCAGTCCTGTGTGGAGCGCATCTGCAGCCGAGAAGAAGATGGACGTCGCAGTGAAGGAGGCGCTGTGGATTAAAACAGTTTGCCTGACTTTACACACCCTCACGTGCACCGGGACATCACACCGGATGTGGAGAAGACGAAGATGGAGACAGTCGTTTGGCACCAAAGCACGGACAGCTGTCTGCTGCGAGACTCCTGTAATCCAGGAAACTCGTCATGGGAAGAACGCCTATCTTCTTCAGTGCCCTTCAGAAGTACCGGCTGGAGAGTAGAGGACAAAACCCAGACAGTCTCTCAAGTCAACTTCCAGTGTCTGACTATGACCTCCCCTAACCTGTGTGGCGAACTCTGAACAGGAGGGGACCTTCCCTGTTATTTGTATAAATGGTATGGCTTCTAGTATTAGAAGTGATTCTGATATTTTTTGTTCGCTGGTGGTAATAAAGGATGTTATATGCAATACTGGCAATGACACTGTTTCAAGCAGTGCAGTTGAAGACATTAGTTCATGGCTTGTAGAAAATAAACTTACGCTTCGTGGTAAGACTCAGATTTTACAGTTTCTAACACACAGTTCAACGAAACCTGATGTTCTACTTACACAGAATGGGCATATAATTAGTGAGACAGAAAAGCTCAAGTTTCTAGGTGTTCAGGTATATAGTAATCTGTCGTGAAAAGCCCATGGGATCTTGTTCGAAGACTTGCCATTTTCACTAGTAGAACAATATCTGAAGTAAGTTACTGTTGAGTGGTACTTAAGATAGGTAAATAAATTAGTGAAATCAATGTGAAGTGAAGTATAAATTAGAAAATAAATGAAAAACTTAGTTTAGTTTAGAAGAGTTACACACTGACAAACAGCGGGCAGAGCAGCAGTGGCAATGGCCGGCGCTTGCAAGTCAGCACGTTCAGGAGAAGCCATCGCCCTCCCCACATAAGTGGTAGCTATCGATTCAGCAGTCAGGGCATCGCTCAACCGGCTCACGTGTTTCTCAATTGTCACATGAGATCAAAGGCTCTAGCCTACAGTCCAAGAGCCAATGCCCGATGTTAAGTAGATTCTTCGAGAAGCTTTTCAACGTGACAGAAGAGGCAATGAATGTGAAGTCGTTCACCTCCAGTGAACTGAAGTAAATAAATACGTGAGACGCAGTGGGCCCGACAGCAGTTTTCAGTTCAGTTTCGGTTCGAGTACAGTTCCAGTACAGTTTAGTCGGTGCTGAAGACCGTCATGCAGGAAGAGACTACATGGTACACAGAATCACCAAGTCCGCCAGTGTAATGGAATAGTAAGCAGCAGCATCGCCACCAGAAGACAGAAGTTAGAAGGTATTTGAAGACTGATTTTTACATAACTGGGTGACTCGTGAGGACGGGAAGGAGAGGCCTCACATCAGCAGTTACCTGTGAGCTGGTGATGAAGATCTGACAGCAGAAACCTGGCAATCTGGAGTCCGTTGTTCGAGTCCGGGACACTGGCCTTCCCCCGCCGCGCCGCTCTGCTGGCCGACGCACAACGCTGACACACGCGGCCGCATAGAGAAGAGAAACACTGGGACGCCACATCCAAGGTATCACCATCCGATTCAAGACTTCGCTCTCAATAATTAAACGGGCCACCTCACGATGCGCGTCTCCAGTCTACTGGGCGAAACAACGACACGAGATACACACCACCAGGTGTAATCAGACGCCGCCGCTCACGCAGCAGAAGGCTTCGCAAACGACACAGCTGCCGCTCTCCCAGCCAGAACAATCCAGTAAGGAAACCATTGTACACATCTTTCAATAAAAGTTATCTTATGTAAAAATGCTGTTTCATTCTACCTTATACCCGAGCCAAGGAAGAACCCACCCTGCCCACATGTTGTTAAGAGAGGAAAAGTAATTTATTTAGTGTTTTTCGTCCTGACATAATGCTTTAGAATGAAATGCCCTTTGCAGTAATGCTCATCCTGACAATTGACTAGCATCATAAGAGGTTACCCAGTTACATTATAGTTCGATACTGCTACTTGTACTTTGCATATGTTCATTCACTTATGACGTATGGTATTATATTTTGGGATATATCTTCCCATTCTCGAAAGGTTTTTATGGCTCAGAAACGGGCTGTTCTAGCAGTAACTGGTGTAAGTTCGCGAACGTCTTGTCGACCCCTGTTCTTTAGTTTAGGTATTCTGACATTGGCCCCTTAATATAGGTAGTCTTTAATGTTATTTCTTATTAACAGTATCTGCTTATTCCCAAGAAGTAGCAGCTTTCACTCAGTTAATAATAGGCAGAAATCCAGTCTGCATTTGTATCGCACCCCCTTGACTCTTGTGCAGGAAGTCGAGCAGGATTCTGCTACACCCATGTACCACAAGACTTCAAAAATCTTAGCAGTAATCCAAGCGCTTTCAAATCTAAACTGAGGAGATTCCTATGCGTCACTGCTTCTATACTCTCGATGAATTCCTTGAAAAATTAAGTTAATTGCTATGTTATATTGTTGACTGCGTTTATTTAACTTACAACTTGTCGTCTTCTTAGGACTCATAAACATTTTATATTATCTACCACTAGTGTTCTGTTGTAATTTAGTGTACAGTCACGTTCCACGACTTCGGAGATTTGCTCCTCAGTTTGGTCCTACTGAACTAGACCTGTAAGAAGTACAATAACATAAAATAAAATAAATGGTGGGAGTGCCGCGCTGCAAGACCAACGTACAGAAGTGGAGCCTACTTCGGAATGAAGTTGATTTTATGCGTGAATGCGGTTACGTCACAGATCCAGACAACATGCTTCTGCATTTCCGCCTAGTGCATGAATCTTGCATGCCAGAAGTTCTTAGTAAAGTTACTAATAACTTCATTTTGGCCTCAGTTTTCTAAAGAAATGTTTGAACGGACACAGAAAATACTCCTCCTAACAAAATAAGTGAAGCACCTAAAAGAGGGGGGGGGGTGAGGGTGGAGAGGGGGGGAGGAGTGGGGGGAGTAAACGCCATGGCGTATGTGACGTTAATTCAGTTATTATAAAATCGAGTCACATTTACAAATAACTTGGCAGTATGAGCCTAGTTGTCAGTATAACTTGACATCCCCTCGTGAACAGATTTGGGGATTTTGCTGACCATAGGAGTACCACGACATGACGCAGATGGTTCACATGGACAGTGTCATGTGTGGACGAGCATGGTGCAGCTGCAATATGACACATGATACTGTCGCTGAAGAGATAATACATGAGGAAGCAGGATTTCCGTGATGTGGCATTTTGCCGTCATAGTTCCCTTAATCTGTATCAGTCGTGACCGATGCCTCGACACACCATGACGCCAGCAGCATATTTCTTTGTCTCTTCAACACATTGGAGGACTTGCGCAATGAGAGGCAAAAAGACTGCCCGGTCCGAGTAATTTAGAGTCCAAGAACAGAGCACTGCGCATGCCCAAGTTCAGAAGGACCAGTGTTCACAACTATAGCGGTCCGTGGTGTTTCAGATTGGTTTTTCATCGTCAAACAGAAGCAATATAATAGTTAGGATACAGTATAAGTCGAGATTCATTGCAATATAATCCATCGTATCATTTGTATTGGAAATCATTATTCGAATACGTAGAAACGGTTAGAATATAAAAACTCCACGTCCGTAGAATTACTAATACGTGGAACGTTTCATATATGTTTCAGTGACTGGCCGACGGTTTACGAATGTAAAGGACGAGCGTTCGAATCTAATTGTAGTCAACTGCCATTTTTCTCCATTTAGACCTGTTGAGGTAATATTTTAAACTTTAATTCGCTAGAAACTGTGGAGTTGTAGGCTTATCTGGGTTCCACATTCTTTAAAAAGGTTTATATTTTACAGCTGTTTAATCTATGATCAAACAGACAAATGGTCATAGTAAAAATACTGAAAATGTATGTATTTATTTGTAATCACTTTGACCGCTACCTGGCGTGTCTACAGTTTTCTGCTATGAGAAACGTATCAGCTGATTGGCACACGTCATAGGTCTGTTTCAAAATGGCTAATGTGAATGTTTGCGAGCGAATAACTACTTTCTTTGAAACCGGTGTTAGTGCATCTGAGGCAGGAGGTAGTTATGGTGTAGATGCTTCCACAGCAAGGAGTGGAATAGACGATTTAGAGATAATGGTGACGTAGAGGGACGCCCAATATCTGGAAGACCATGGGTCTCTATACAGAGACAAGATGAATAATTGGCCAGGGCGGCGCAGAATGCTCCTTACATTGTCGGCGATGGTCGTCATGAGTAGTGCAGAATAGAGATTGGCCGCTGAACACAATGCGACGTCATTCATCAGCGGTCTGTGCTTCCCCGTCACAGTACCACTTCAAACGTCGCCGTTTGCATTGGGTGTTAACGGCAGCGTCCTCACGGGACAATAAATCCCTGGTTCCGCTGCTGGCAGTATCCGAGCAATTGTGGAGGATGAATATTGCAGTGAATCCATTATATGTTTTCAGACAGGAAGAATTACGGTGTTCTTGGTGTGCAATGTGGTATTCCTCCGGTGTGGCACTCATACGTGGTCGATCGGAACCTTGACGACGATCATGTGTGCCCTCATTTTCCCATGCAGTTTACATAGGACCACTGTCACTTTCGAATGACCCATGAATCAGGATATTGCTCGACTTGACGAGCAGGCCAAATGGAGACCCACAGTGAGGCTCTTTTCAAATGCTCTCAGGTGCTGATAACGCTGTCTCACACAACTACGCCGTATGTCTGTGCCCTTCACAGTGATCAACCTCCGACTCTGTTCATGCCCCTTATGTACCCTACCCGGCCTGGTAACAACGTAAACACGAAGAACACTAACATATTTTGGTAGCAGTTCTACCTCTCACAGGGAGCTGAACCATTTGCATACCTGCCAATGGTTTCTACGAGGGTAATCCCAAAAGTAAGGTCTCCTAGTTTTTTATAAGTACATAGACCTGTTTATTTCTACAGTGGTTTACACCAGTTTACAGCTTGAACATTTAGCTATTTTTCGACATAATGACGTCGATGCATTTTTGTAGACGCTGTGGCAGATTTTGTCATACCAGCTCGCCGCCATGCTGTTCAGAAAGTTATGAACCTCTTCTTTCACCTCGTCGTTGGAGCTGAATCGCTTTCCAGCCAAATGTTCTTTTAACCTAGGAAACAGATGATAGTCACTGGGCGCCAAGAGAGGACTATAGGGTGGGTGGGTCACGATGTTCCACTGAAACAGTTGCAGGAGAGCAACGGTTTGCCGAGATATGTGTGGGCGATCGTTGTCATGGAGAATGTGCACGCCCTTGCTCAACATTCCTCGTCTCCGGTTCTGATTTGACCGTTTGAGTTTTTTCACAGTCTCTCAGTACCTGTCAGCGTTAATTGTGGCCCCAGCGATTCAGCTCCGACGACGAGATGAAAGAAGAGGTTCATAACTTTCTGAACAGCATGGCGGCGAGCTGGTATGACATGGGCATACAAAAACTTGGACAGCGTCTACAAAATGCATCGACGGAAATGGTGATTATGTCGAAAAATAGCTAAATGTTCAAGCTGTAAACTGATGTAAACGATTGTAGAAATAAAGAGGTCAACGTACTTTTAAAAAATAGGAGACCTTACTTTTGAGATTACCCTCGTACAGTGGATCAGGCTCTCTCTCCTCGGTGCTTCACCTTTCATTGAAATAAAATATTTCCATAATCTGTGTCATGATGGGCTAGCACTTGAATGGGTGACCGTCCAGTCTGCCGAGCATTGTTGGCAAGTGGGGTGCATTCAGACCTTGTGAGTCCAATTGAGGAGATAATTGATTGGGAACTAGCGGCTCCGGTCACGAAAGCTGACAAAGGCCAGGTATGATCACATACTCCTCCATATCTGTATCCGGTGACGCCTTTGGGTTGAGGATGACACGGCGATCGGTGGGTACTGCTGGACCCTCATGGCTTGTTCGGACGGAGTTTAATTTAATTTATACTTCGTATCATACCAATAGCCTTCCCTTCACACATGAACGCCATTGGTTTCTAATAAAACTCGAGCAGAGTGGCCTCGCGGTTAGAGGCGCCATGTCACTGACTGCGCGGCCACTCCCGTGGTAGGTTCGAGTCCTCCCTCGGGCTTGGATGTGTGTGTTGTTCTTAGCAAAAGTTAGCTTAAGTTAGTTTAAGTAGTGTGTAAGTGGGACCGATTACCTCAGCAGTTTGGTCCCTTAGAAATTCACACACATTTGAACATTTGAACAATAAAACTCGTCTTTGCTATGCATATAGACAACTTACAGGGACTATTCATAGATCGGTTTTGTAATTAGTTTTCTACTACTTGACTCATGAAACTTTACCTCCCAGTGTTACGCTTCGTGTTTTGCTAAATACCGTCATATTTCCAATACCAGTCCGAAGAACGGGAACTAGCTAGTTAAGAATAAAACTACGGAACAGTACACAAAACGGCAGAAAAGCACACAAAAACGATACTTTGGAGATGTACAGTCTCTGGCGTTGTAATGTATGAATGTAGGAGTCTAGTTTCTGCGAGCAAGGTAATGCATTGCGCCTTCGCAGTAGATAAGACAGCGCAAAAACACAAGGGTAATTTGTTGTAAAAAAGTTAAATTCGCACTCAGGAGACTCGTTTATGAAACTCTCTTCATAATTTTTGTGTTAGAACATTAAAGGGAATGTATTTTACAGCATTTCGTTGTCGGAAGCTGTGAGTGCGATACACAAAACTTAATGAGCAGACATTTAACATTCCTCACACAACCAAAACAAAAGAGAAGAAGGATTAAATTGCGGGAGAAAAGACGTGGAACCCGTTGGATGATGTGTCGTACGAAGTAGAATTTAGCACGAAACCCCTGCAGCGAATTATAAACAACAGCGTGGGTGGAACCGGAAAAGACATCCTCGTGAAGTCTCTTTCAGGCATTGCCGGCTGGATTTTGCCTTCAGGAGGAGGAAAAGATATAGCGCTAACGAGGTGCTATTCATGCTCTGCACCGGAAGACCTCGGGGAGAATTACCCTGAATTCAGTTCTGCTGCCGTGCTACCTCATTGCGTTCAATAACGACGGCTGCGATATCTCCATTCGCGATACGAGATGTATTGACGAGACTTGCGAAACCAGGCAAAATGTGATACCAGAATGAAGTTACGACGCACTGCGTTTAATGTATCAATTCAGCAGGGTTGTTCTTCGATCATGGCAGATACGCATCAACTGAATATTTGCTTCACATAACATTTACATGTATTTAACCAAATGCGAGAAAATCTGTATGTATATTACACCTTACATGATTTTCTTGTACCTATATTCTTTAAAGGATCCACTTCGCTGGATTTCACGCAGCAATGAAGTACATTGTAGAGAAGCAAAAGCAGGAATTATCAGAATGGAATTTATTCCACTTGTAAGTGCCGGAATTGATGGGCTACGAATTGCCTGCCTTAGTCTTCTGAGACACTGAGTACCGCTCGATATTAGGTGGCTGTACAGGATACATAAAGAAAGGGGAGACAGAATCATCGTAGAAAATGAGTATTTCCCTAACGTAGCCAAAACAGTATGAATTTTCTCAGTGTATGACAGAGAGAAAGAGTCGTGCGAAGTAGAATTTAAATCTTGAAGCGATTATGATGTCAGTTGTTACGTGGCTTAAGATTTTTTGTTACTGAATGGCTAACCTGGTTTATGGTCGGTGGTTCATGTTGCACAGAAGCATTTACAGGTTTCCTATCTAACTGCTTCTATGGGTAACAAAAATTTGGTCTTCAATGTTTCATATAACTATTGGCCGGATTTAAAAATTTAAAATGCTATCCAAATACTCATTTGAGGTATAATCTTAACAAAGTAAGATAAGTATTACAATTAACAAATGTGTACATGTCGTAAGGCAGCGTAACACGCAGCGCGAAAATAAATTATATTCGTCAAGTATTTGACAGTGAGAGCACTTAGCGACTTCCGATAAACTTTATACATAACTTCAAACCTTAACGAAACTTTCTCCCGCTGGCTGCCCCTCCCCACCCCCCTCACAAAATGATGAAAGGAAAAAAATGTTAATCACTTTCTTCATTTTCGCCGTTCGTGCAATAAGACTTCAGCATCCGGCATGCCGTTTTAATTTTTTTTTAACCACTAACTCTATTTGCAACATATTTTGCAGATGGCATCCAGACATACCACTCAATGTTCTCTCATAGATTTATTGTTGTACGACATATAGTTAAGGATATGTGACATCATAAACATAATGATAGTGAAAAACTGCTTGAAACGGAGCACAGGATACCCAGACTATACAGTGTTGAAAAAAGAGCACCTAGCGATATCCGCACACTTTAAACATAATTTCAGATCTTTCCTGAAGTTTTTCTCGTAAAGCCAAATGCAAGCGCATTAACTGACTTGTACAGTAATCGCAGGTTAGAAACTG
The DNA here is from genome assembly GCF_023864275.1 of Schistocerca cancellata. Taxonomy (NCBI): domain Eukaryota; kingdom Metazoa; phylum Arthropoda; class Insecta; order Orthoptera; family Acrididae; genus Schistocerca; species Schistocerca cancellata. The sequence continues at coordinate 963,659,225 of NC_064626.1, forward strand.
TTTTATACGGGGGATGTTCGATTCTATAAAGAAAATGGGGGTTTACTATACCTCCAGAAAATGCAAGCTCGGTCTTAAGAAATGCCTCCAACTATTTGGAAATCTCTCCAGCAATCCAATGAGAGATACTTCACTACACTAAAAAGTATACTTATTTGGAATCATAAACGTTAAGAAATCACAAGAAAGAGTAATATATGAATTAATACCGGTCTAACAGATGTTTGATAAACATTAAAGTGCAGCAGTTTGAAGCTGAACATCATTCGCTGAACAGAACAATAGTATGTGTCACAGAAAAGTGGTGCAGTATGGTAGAAATCCATCACCATGTGAAAAATGGAGTTGTTATTGTTGGACATTCTCAGAGGATGGAGTATTTTAGATTTTTCTTATAAAGTTTTGAATCAAACAAAACGTTGTCATACTGTTATTAGTATTCAGAAAGAAAGGCAATCAAGTCCCCACTCTGGTTTTGGAAAATTGCAATATCATGAATTCTGGGATGACTACTATTAAAGTTCTGTCCTGGTCTCACCACTAAAGTAACGAAAATCCACATACTTATTCCTTATTAGTCCAAACCAAGTAGCTCAATGGCAGGTGCTGTATAGCATGAGTATTTCAGCAACACTTTGCACAAAATATCACAAATATCGAGCTGAATTTTGTACAGACGCCCAAATAAAGGAGTAATGCTCATAACCACTGAAAATATACATTTTTATACAGAAAAAGTAATACTCATAGCCCCTGAAAATATACATTTTTATACAGAAAAAGGCAAATAAAACATGAAACTGAAACCTAAGTATCATTGCAGAAAGTGTTAAGAATGTGCAAGATGAAAACAGTACAGTAATGGAAACGTCAAAAAAGTGTTCGCTCACAGAATTTATCTGCAAAGCATTTTGTGGGATGTCGGTTGTGTTGTTTGGCATACCCCCAGATGCAATAGTGGGGTCTCTGGTGACGTACAAAAACGGGAAGCACCCCATAAACTCACGCAAATGAATGATGCGCAAACGATAGTGTTGTGCGAACGGAAACTTGCTGAAGTAGTAATTAATAGGGACCTCATCACTGAAGACAATTCTCCTCCAGTCAATGACATTCCAGGCCGAAGACGTCTATGGAGACTCCCAGGACAGCGGTGGCATACCACCCTGACAGTCGCACCACCATTCGGCCCGACAACCATATGTCCAAGGGTGCCATTTGTTTTCATACGAAGAACCCTTTGGTTGTTATCCGCGGTACGTTGATGATATTCTACGTCCATTTTTGTTGTCCTTCATGGCAACCCATCCTGGGCGTACTTTTCAGCAAGATAAAGGCCATCTTGCTTGTGTTGAGGATGTGTTAGATAACGATCAGTTTGGCTTTAGGAAAGGTAAAGGCACCAGAGAGGCAGTTCTGACATTGTCGTTGGTAACGGAAGCAAGACTAAAGAAAAATCTAGAGACGTTCATAGGATTTGTCGACCTGAAGAAAGCGTTCGACAATATAAAATTATGCAAGATGTTCGAAATTCTGAGAAAAATAGGGGTCAGCTGTAGGGAGACACGAGTAATATACAATATGTACGATAGCCTAGAGAGAATAATAAGAGTGGATGACCAAGAGATCAAGAACTAAGTGTTCGGATTAAAAAGAGTGTAAGATAGGGATGTAATCTTTCGCCCCTACTGTTCAATCTATACATCGAAGAAGCAATGACGACGGAAATTAATGAAAAGTTCAAGAGGGAAATTAAAATTCGAGGTGAAAGGATATCAATGATACGATTTGCTGATGACATTACTATCCTGAGTGAAAGTGAAGAAGAATTACACGTTCTGCTGAATGGAATGAACTGTCTAATGCATACAGAATATAGATTGAGAGTAAATCGAAGAAAGACAAAAGTAATGAGAAGTAGCAGAAATGAGAACAGCGAGGAACTTGACAATAGAATTGGGGCTTACCAAGTACACGAAGGAATTCTTCTATCTGGGCAACAAAATAACCCTCCATGGTCAGAGCTGGGCGTACATATAAAAGCAGACTAACACTAGCAAAAAGGGCATTCCTGGTCAACAGAAGTTTACTAGTATCGACATAGGTCTTAATCAGAGAAAGAAATTTCTGAGAATGTACGTTTGGAGCAAAGATTTTATGATAGTGAAACATGGACTGTGGGAAAATTGGAAAAGAAGAGAGTCGAAGCATTTGAGATGTGATGCTACAGACGAATGTTGAAAATTAGGTGAACTGATAAGGTAAGGAGTGAGGAGGTTCCGCGCAGAATCGGTGACGAAAGGAATATGAGGAGAAAACTGACAAGTAGAATGGACAGGACGGTAGGACATGTGTTAAGACATCAGGGAATGACTTCCACGGTACTAGAAGGAGCTGTAGAGGGCAAAAACTGTACAGGAAGACAGGGGTTGGAAAACATCCAGCAAATAATTGAGGACGCAGATTGCAAGTGCTACTCAGAGATGAAGACGTTAGCAAATGAGAGGAATTCGCGTCAAACAGTTAGAAGATTGACGACTCAAAAAAAAAAAAAGAAAAAAAAAAAGCCATCCGCACACTGCAAGATTTTCTGCTGCTTGTCTCCATGGCTCCCAAACCCTACCATGGCCAGCTAGGACACCGGATCTCTCACCAACTAAGAACGTTTGATGCATTATGGGTGTGGGCCTCCAATCAGCTCTTGGTTTTGACGATATAAAGACCCAAGTGGACAGAATTTGGAACACACGATATCCCTCAGGAAGAGACCCAATAACTCTCTCAATCAATACCAAGACGAAGAATTGCTTGCATAAGGGCCATAAGGGCCAGAGGGGACCAATGCTTTACTGACTTGCTCAGTTTGTACAGATCTTTCTCTTGAAGAAATCATCCAGTTTCCCTGAAATTTTAATCATTTGTTTGTCTGTACACAATAATCACGTCTACCGAATTCCGTCTCATCCTTACAGATGATGTCTTCGTGGTGCGTCTTTTTTTGTCTTAGAGTGTGTGTGACAGACAATAGCCACATGTACCACTGAATCTACCTGACAAATTACATTATTGTACTCTACATAGTTGACGAGGTATGACATCATAAACACTGAGACGAGTGAGAAACTAGGTTTTCTGGAACCGGAGAGCAAATTACCCAGACTATATTCATCGAGCATTTGGTAGCGATAGCACTTAGCGACTTTCTACAAACTTTAAACATAATTACATACATGTTCTAAAATTTTTCTATTACATTCTTAACATCAGATGTTTAACACTAACTCATCTGTAAAGCAGCCGGGAGTTTGAAGCTGTTTCATACAGGGGACTTCGATTCCTTAAAGAATCGGGGCTGTGCTGGTTATTTACTGTCTGGAAAGAAACACTATTGGGTTAAGAACCACCTACATCTCATAGGAATGGGCATGATAAGCGGGTGACATTAAGACACAACTGAGGTATACCTGGAGCAATTTCACCCAAATTTGTTTAGTACATGACTTATTATTCGTATAAAAAAGTGTGATAGTAAGATTTTCCACGAGGGGCGGTGATGTGTAAGAGAATGTATGACAAAAAAAGTTCGAAAACGGCATGTTGGGATTTATTCCCTGTATTTAGCTGGCTTGGAGCATTTTTAAAAGTATGAAGTGCAATTTGTCTCTTATTATTACTGCTAAGTATCTCATCCAGGATATGAGAATGAGCGCTGCATCTAGCTAATAATTTTGTCAACTTTTTCCGGACCTAACATCAAGCATTACGACTGAATAAAATTTAACATCATCTCGGATGTCGCATGGTGTAAAAAAGCAGAGAATCATACATGTTTGCAGTATATGTCACATACGCACATATTCAACATTTCTCCCTAAGATCCTGGATAAATTTCAACCACACTTTGTACAGTTATTACGCCTTACTATCTGAAAACAAATGCTGTAGGGATAATAACCACCGTCCTCCCATCGCGATGGGGACTAGGGGGGGGGGGGGAGGGAGGGGGAGTACTGGGGAGGGAAGAATAGCAAGTGGACAGAGACGGAAAGGGAGGAAGATAGAGTAGGAAGCAGGAGACAGAGTAATAGAAGATTGAGATAAGTAAATACCAACGCAACGTTGGGTTTCTCAGACAGTGTAAAAATAAGATTTGAAAGAAGCGTTGCCTTGTTCAGAGCTATGGATAACTCATTTACCAAACAGATGCCGAAATACACAAGGGTTTATGAAAACTGCAAACAGTAATGAAAAGATGACTCCCGCTGAATGAAACTGACATTCTCTCTACAACAATGTACTAGGACCGTAGCAAACCAGAGAGATGGCGAAATAGCGACCACTCTTGTGAGACATAGAAGTCTAAAACGTCAGTGTTAGGCCAAGATTGGAGAATGAAGATTAAGGAAAATCTGGAAGCAAGTGCTAGTACGATTCGACGATGGGAAAGTGTTAAACTTTCATCCAAAAGATCTTTTCGGTTGTGGCATTTCGGGATTTAAAGTCGTGCAACTACAGTGGTGCAGTATCAATGGAACCACGTGCTAGAAGAAGGCTTCACGTAGGTACTGGAGCGTACTGGGCCAAATTTTTTGATGAAGACACTGGATGACTGCCATTTTGGGCATAAGGCTGCAATGGACTATAGAGTATTTCGATGGCATTATTGGTTGCAAATTTAATGAAGGCAATGGGAAGCTGTTTATTCAAAGGATAGAACTGACATACGCGTATACCTGAGGTGGTTAAGAATTGTGTCTATGTTCCCAGCAACACTTTCAGCCCCATTTCGATACAAATGCTGTTGGCTTATCAGTCTTTAACTAAAATTACCAGTTTTAAGAAAATGGTGTATCCATACTACGATATAAAGATATGTCGTTGTTTAACGTTGTTACTAAAAATATAGAAAAGTATTTGACTGATTTGCTTCAAAATTTTTAGACGATGCTCTAATAAACATTCGGACAAACATAGGTTACATAATTTTTAAATATATATCGAATGTAAATATACAGGGTGTTTCAAAAAGGTACGGCCAAACTTTCAGGAAACATTCCTCACACACAAAGAAAGAAAATATGCTATGTGAACATGTGTCTGGAAACGCTTACTTTCCATGTTAGAGCTCATTTTATTACTTCTCTTCAAATCACATTAATCATGGAATGGAAACACACAGCAAAAGAACGTACCAGCGTGACTTCAAACACTTTGTCACAGGAAATGTTGAAAATGTCCTCCGTTAGCGAGGATACATGCATCCACCCTCCGTCGCATGGAATCCCTGATGCGCTGATGCAGCCCTGGAAAATGGCGTATTGTATCACAGCCGTCCACAATACGAGCACGCAGAGTCTCTACATTTGGTACCGGGGTTGCGTAGACAAGAGCTTTCAAATGCCCCCATAAATGAAAGTCAGGAGGGTTGAGGTCAGGAGAGCGTGGAGGCCATGGAATTGGTCCGCCTCTACCAATCCACCGATCACCGAATCTGTTGTTGAGAAGCGTACGAACCCTTCGACTGAAATGTGCAGGAGCTCCATCGTGCATGAATCACATGTTGTGTCGTACTTGTAAAGGCACATGTTCTAGCAGAACCGGTAGAGTATCCCGTATGAAATCATGGCGGTAAATCGAGGAAGTACAGTACATACTGACGAAACTAAAATGAGCTCTAACATGGAAATTAAGCGTTTCCGGACACATGTCCACATAACATCTTTTCTTTATTTGTGTGAGGAATATTTCCTGAAAGTTTGGCAGTACCTTTTTGTAACACCCTGTATATCTAATACATGATACGTGGTTCGCAAACATCTCGAAAATTTCTTGACCAATTTACTTCAGATTTTTGTACGACTCGCTAATAAAGATTCAGACAGGAACAGGCTACACATTTTTAATGTATACAATATGTGAATACATAAATACTGGGGAAAAGTTGTTAGCAAAGATCCTGAACTCGACCGATTTACTTCAGGTTTTACACGATGCTCAAATGAACATCCAGACGGAATAGGCTACATCAGTGATTTTAGGAAGTTACTGCAAATGGATCATACTACCCACTACAAAAATATCATACTACTACTGAAAAATCATATAGTCTTGTTTTCCAAACTGTGCCCACCTACTACCATCCATTAATTGGCTTACTTCCAAAGGCACAGAAAAACGATTAAACCATTCAACAAAAGAAGATAAAAGTAAATAACATCACTGTGTGAACTGCTCGAACTTGTCTGGATGAATCTATTCACCATCACGATTTCAGCGTAATATACACTCCTGGCCATTAAAATTGCTACACCACGAAGATGACGTGCTACAGACGTGAAATTTAACCGACAGGAAGAAGATGCTGTGATATGCGAATGATTAGCTTTTTAGATAATTCACACAAGGTTGGCGCCGGTGGCGACGCCTACAACGTGCTGACATGAGAAAAGTTTCCAACCGATTTCTCATACACAAACAGCAGTTGACCGGCATTGCCTGGTGAAACGTTGTTGTGATGCCTCGTGTAAGGAGGAGAAATGTGTACCATCACGTTTCCGACTTTGATAAAGGTCGGATTGTAGCCTATCGCGATTGAGGTTTATCGTATCGCAATATTGCTGCTCGCGTTGGTCGAGATCCAATGACTGTTAGCAGAATATGGAATCGGAGGGTTCAGGAGAGTAATACGGAACGCCGTGCTGGATCCCAACGGCCTCGTATCACTAGCAGGCAAGATGGCAACCATCTTACGGCATGGCTGTAACGGATCGTGCAGCCACGTCTCGATCCCTGAGTGAACCGATGGGGACGTTTGCAAGACAACAACCATCTGCACGAACAGTTCGACGACGTTGAAGCAGCATGGACTATCAGCTCGGAGACCATGGCTGTGGTTACCCTTGACGCTGCATCACAGACAGGAGCGCCTGCGATGGTGTACTCAACGACGAACCTGGGTGCACGAATGGCAAAACATCATTTTCTCGGATGAATCCAGGTTCTGTTTACAGCATCATGATGGTCGCATCCGTGTTTGGCGACATCGCGGTGAACGCACATTGGAAGCGTGTATTCGTCATCGCCATACTGGCGTATCACCCGGCATGATGGTATGGGGTGCCATTGGTTACACGTCTCGGTCACCTCGCATCGACGGCACTATGAACAGTAGACGTTACATTTCAGATGTGTTACGACCCGTGGCTCTACCCTTCATTCGATCCCTGCGAAACCCTACATTTCAGCAGGATAATGAACGACCGCATGTTGCAGGTCCTGTACGGGCCTTTCTGGATACAGAAAATGTTCGACTGCAGCCCTGGCCGGCACATTCTCCAGATGTCTCACCAACTGAAAACGACTGGTCAATGGTGGCCAAGCAACTGGCTCGTCACAATACGCCAGTCACTACTTTTCATGAACTGTGGTATCGTGTTGAAGCTTCATGGGCAGCTGTATCTGTACACGCCATCGAAGCTTGTTTGACTCAATGCCCAGGCGTATCAAGGCCGGAGGGGTACCTGTTGAGAAGCCAGACAAACGTGTGTTTCCTGAAGAGGGGCAGCAGCCTTTTCAGTAGTTGCAGGGGCAACAATCTAGATGGTTGACTGATCATGTCTTGTAACACTAACCAAAGCGGCCTTGCTGTGCTGGTACTGCGAACCGCTGAATGCAAGGGAAAACTACAGCCGTAATTTTTCCCGAGGGCATGCAGGTTTACTGTATGGTTAAATGGTGATAGCGTCCTCTTGGGTAAAATATTCCGGAAGTAAAATAGTCTCCCGTACGGATCTCCGGGCGGGGACTACTCAGGAGGACACCGTTATCAGGAGAACGTAAACTGGCGTTCTAAGGATCGGAGCGTGGAATGTCAGATCCCTTAATCGGGCACGTAGGTTAGAAAATTTAAAGAGGGGAATGGATAGGTTAAAGTTAGATTTAGTGGGAATTAGTGAAGTTCAGTAGCAGGAGGAACAAGACTTTTGGTCAGGTGAATACAGGGTTATAAATACAAAATCAAATAGGGGTGATGCAGGAGTAGGTTTAATAATGAATAAAAAATAGGAGTGCGGGTAAGCTACTACAAACAGCATAGTGAACGCATTATTGTGGCCAAGATAGAAACGAAGCTCACGTCTACTACAGTAGTACAAGTTTATATGCCAACTACCTCTGCAGATGATGAAGAAATTGATGAAATGTATGATGAGATAAAAGAAATTATCCAGGTAGTGAAGGGAGACGAAAATTTAATAGTCATGGGTGACTGGAATTCCATTCTAGGAATAGGAAGAGAAGGAAATGTAGTATGTGAGTATGGATTGGGGGTAAGAAATGAAAGAGGAGGCGTCTGGTAGAATTTTGCACAGAGCATAACTTAATCATAGCTAACATTTCGTTCAAGAATCATAAAAGAAGGCTGTATACACGGAAGAAGCCCGGAGATACTAGAAGCTATTAGATAGATTATATAATGGTAAGACAGAGATTTAGGAACCAGGTTTTAAATTGTAAGACATTTCCAGGGGCAGATGTGGACTCTGACCACAATCTGATTCGATTAAAACTAAAGAAACTGCCAAATGGTGGGAATTTAAGGAGGTGAGACCTGGATAAACTGATTGAACCAGAGGTTGTACAGAGTTTCAGGGAGACCATAAGGGAACAATTGACAGGAAAGGGGGAAAGAAATACAGTAGAAGAAGAATGGGTAACTCTGAGGGATGAAGTAGTGAAGGCAGCAGACGATCAAGTAGGTAAAAAGACGAGGGCTAGTAGAAATCCTTGGGTAGCAGAAGAAATATTGAATTTAATTGAGGAAAGGAGGAAATATAAAAATGCAGTAAATAAAGCAGGCAAAATGGAATACAAACATCTCAAAAATGAGATCGACAGCAAGTACAAAACGGGTAAGCAGGGATGGCTAGAGGACAAATGTAAGGATGTAGAGGCTTATCTCACTAAGGGTGAGATAGATACTGCCTACAGGAAAATTAAAGAGACCTTAGGAGAAAAGAGAACCACTTGTATGAATATCAAGAGCTCAGATGGGAACCCAGATCTAAGCAAAGAAGGGAAGCAGAACAGTTGAAGAAGTATATAGAGGATCTACACAAGGGCGATGTACTTGAGGACAATATTATGGAAATGGAACAGGATGTAGATGATGATGAAATGGGGAATATGATACTGCGTGGAGAGTTTGACAGAGCGCTGAAAGACCTGAGTCGAAACAAGGCCCCGGGAGTAGACAACATTCCATTGGAACTGACAGCCTTGGGAGAGCCAGTCCTGACAAAACTCTACCATCTGGTGAGCAAGATGTATGAGACAGGCGAAATACCCACAGACTTCAAGAAGAATACAATAATTCCAATCCCAAAGAAAGCAGGTGTTGACAGATGTGAAAATTACCGCACTATCAGTTTAATAAGTCACAGCTGCAAAATATTAACACGAATTATTTACAGACGAATGGAAAAACCGGTAGAAGCCGACCTCGGGGAAGATCACTTTGGAACCCGTAGAAATATTGGAACACGTGAGACAATACTGACCCTACGACTTATCTTAGAAGAAAGATTAAGGGGATGTAAACCTACCTTTCTAGCATTTGTAGACGTAGAGAAAGCTTTTGATAATGTTGACTGGAATGCTGTCTTTCAAATTCTGAAGGTGGCAGGGGCAAAATACAGAGAGCGAAAGGCTATTTACCATTTGTATAGTAACCAGATGGCAGTTATAACAATTGAGGGGCATGAAAGGGAAGCAGTGGTTCGGAAGGGCGTGAGACAGGGTTGCAGCCTATCCCAGATGTTATTCAACCTGTATATTGAGCAAGCAGTAAAGGAAAAAAAAGAAAAATTCGGAGTAGGAATTAAAATCCACGGAGAAGAAATAAAGACTTTGAGGTTCGCCGATGACATTGTAATTCTGTCAGAGACAGCAAAGGACCTGGAAGAGCAGCGGAACGTAATGGACAGTGTCTTGAAAGGAGGATATAAGATGAACGTCAACGAAAGCAAAACGAAGATAATGGAATGTAGTCGAATTAAATCGGGTGATGCTGAGGGAATTAGATTAGGAACCGAGACACTTAAAGTAGTAAAGCAGTTTTGATATTTGGGCAGCAAAATAACTGGTGATGGTCGAAGTAGAGAGGATATAAAATGTAGACTGGCAATGGCAAGGAAAGCGTTACAGAAGAAGAGAAATTTGTTAACATCGAGTATAGATGTGTGGAGGGTAAAAATTGTAGAGGGAGACCAAGAGATGAATACACTAAGCAGATTTAGAAGGATGTAGGTTGCAGTAGGTACTGGGAGATTAAGAAGCTTGCACAGGATAGAGTAGCATGGAGAGCTGCATCAAACATGTATCAAGACTGAAGACCACAACAACAACAACACAACTCATTTTATTAATACGTTTTCTTATTACATGTGTTTACTCGAAACAGTTAGAATAGCTATTACTGAATCATTGCAGTGTTTGCATTTAGCCTTATATCAATATTAGGGTCCTTCGCTATCCATGAACGAAGTGCTGGACCTCTCTCCATGCAGTTCGAAACTGCTGAAGCCTGGCCTAAGGCTTCCCACTTTTTGGCTACACGCCCCTTTGGATCTTTTTTTCCTTTGGCGTAGAAAAACTGCACATCTATTAAACACTACTTGACATTAAGATCGTTCAAAAAATTACACAAATCAACACAAAATATTAATGTTACACGTTGTTTGACAAGGTGTGCTACGTACCGAACTAGAACATTAATCGGAACTGTAGTGGACACACAGGCGCTGAAATGAAACTTATTGCGCAACAAGGTCCCTGCGACGCGCTTGTATCGGAAGACGTTCTTACAGTCAACTAGATAATCTTCACGTGATCGTAGTTGATTGATATGTACATGCTTCGTAATGTGCAAAAATCTTGTAAAGTTCCCGACCAGTTTTCTTAACTTTCTACTCAACACGCAACACACATTCATGCAGTCATACTTTTCGTCCGTTCTTCGTTTTTTGACACTAATATATTGCCGACCAGAGAGAACGAAAATGCTGTTTTGTGAAAAATTGCTGTTTCTATTTCTTTCTCGCTGTCAGTTTTAACTACGGTGTCAATATATATAAACCATTCCTTCCCGGCTAATTATACTGAATGATGGTTGTGGTTTTACTGACATACCCCCTCCGCACCAGCACCCCCCCCCCACAGTGACACGCACCTCACCCACACGGTGCACCCCAATTTAAAGTCAACTAAATTATACAGAATGATGGTTGTAGTTTTACTGACGTCCCCGCTCCGCACCCGCCATCCCCCTCCAGCGACACGCGCCTCACCCATACGGTGCACTCCAATTTAAAGTCAACTAAATTATACGGAAAGATGGTTGTAGTTTTACTGATGTCCCCCTCCGCACCTGCCATCTCCCCCCAGCGATACGCGCTTCACCCATACGGTGCACCCCAATTTAAAGTCAACTAAATTATACAGAATAATGGTTGTAGTTTTACTGACGTCCCCCCTCCGCGCCTGCCCCCTCCCCCCAGCGACACGCGCTGCACCCATACGGTGCACCCCAATTTAAAGTCAACTAAATTAAAATATGTGCACTATTTTGAATTTTGTAAATCATTTGCTTATTGGGCTCCATCAGAAAGTGGAAGACTTCAGGCTGCCAATTCTTCGTCTCTGATTATTGCCACTAATGATAAGAATAATAATTTACAGTGGCTCGATGTCTGGGTGTATGTCCTTCGATAGGATGACATTTCGACGATTTGCATGCCGAAAATCTACCAGTTACCCAGCTGGGGAAAAGGGGCCTACAGTTTAGTGTGCAATCCAAACCAGGAGTAATTCCCGCTGATGCCTCGTATTGTTGAGAACTGTAGGCTAGATTGAAGGCAAACTGAAAACTTCCATGCTATCCTGTAACCTCTCGGGTTCCCGGCAAGCACTTTACCACTAGACCACCAGATATGATAATAATAATTATGAATAATAATAATAATACTGTGTAGCCCCTACGGCATTGTAGTTGCTATTATACGTAGCTACTGTTATGTTGTGCTCTCAGTTTGTTCATTCATTGTTGAGAAGTTGAAAGTGGAAAATGAAGCAATGTCTGATCTGTTCCGTGAACTACCTACAACCAATGGAACATATTTTCATTAGATATTTCAACATATTTAAGATATGTCTCAGTTTTACGGTGGAAGGCACATGGTAACAAAGTCCGAAGTGTGATCTTAGTGGGTGGGCAATATTAGTATTCTTTTCACAAACTGTAACATGCACCATTCTGTGTCACACGTTAACGATAGTATCTGAAAAAAATAAATACAATTATTGGTAATTTACATAATCAGTATCACAATCTTGGGAAATAGCATTAATAGTAATGATGTTTTAAAAATAATTTAGTTTGATGATCAAAACACGGACTGTTTTTACTCCTCAGAAAATTTCATTTTAGTCCTCAGGGGGCAATTACCTTCAGGTTGGGAAACCCTGTATTAGACAGATTGTTTCTCCCATACATATCTATACTCCTTATTGAAGGGTCAAGGGAAAGAACCAGGTAACTCAACTTTAACGAAACTCGAGAAAAAGTTATTTTAATGCTTGGAACTGTGATTAAATCAATATGTAAGAACATGTAGTATGTTGTATTTCATAAATTAAACGTCTTGAGTGTATCGAACGCTGAAAGAGCGTTACTGGCATCCGGAGTGTTCCAAAACTAAGCAATTTCCAAAAATTCAGTCAAAGGTCAGTTTGTAAGAGGAAAGAACAGATAAGTCGAGTGAAACAGCCGGATTAATTCCGCAATAACCACAACTAAACGGATTTCTGGTTGTGATAATACAGCGATAGTATAAACGTAAAAAAGGAGTAGTCTGTTGCATTAACAAGGACACTGAAAGAATATCGCGAAAGTTGTCACTTAAACATCATTGGTTTCCATTGTGGCAGGGATACGTTATTTGCAAAATATATACAGACAGCCACTGTCTCTGTCTTTCCTTGCCTCATATTTACTGGAGTGACCAATTGCATCAGATTTAAGTTTGTTCTGGCCTCTGGTGGCAGAATGAGATATTACTGACTTGCCTGCTTCTTTTCCGTAAAATATTGACTTACCTAGTTCTTTCCGTTACAGCAAAACTTTGAACGCTAATATCTTTTAAATTGTCAGGTCTTTTATAAAGTTTTAGCCTCCCAGCAGATGCGTATCTTCAGTGTGAATTGAGCTGTAGCTACAGCTTAGTTTAAAAAAAAAAGTGGCTTACCTGTTTTATTTCCCCATCGCCCTTTTTATACAATTTTCAACAATAATTTTATACACACCAGTATGCGTTTTTGTTTTCTTCCCCTCCGTCGGATTTTACGGGCACTTATGTTTAGAATGCTACTACAGACTCTGAATCGTCCGATACTTCGTAATCCCAGCCATTCGCAGATTTAAACTATGCGAAATACTGACTTAGAAGCTTCTATGTTCAGAGATCTAGCAACTGGAGTGGTCTCTCTCATGTCCTGTATTTTAGTTACTAGAACAGATTTACCCACTCATTTTAAACGACCTCAATTCCGGAATTGAGAGTTGCACTTCTGTCACGTTGAACGATTGTCTTCAGTCGTCGTTGTTCCCGTTGTTGCACGATATTTTTCCAACCGCAGCAATGTCAGAGATTTGATGTTTTAGCGGATTCCTGATATTCACTCGTGAAATGGTCGTACAGAAAAATTCCCATCTTGTCACTACCTTGGAGGTGCTGTGTTCCATCGCTCGTGCGCCGACTATAACACACCGTTCAAAATCACTTAAATCTTGATAACCTGGCATCATAGCACGGGTAACCGATCTAACAACTGCGGCATACGCCTGCTGTCATATAGGCGTTGCCGACCGCAGCGCCGTATTCTGGCTGTGTACATATCTCTATATTTGAATACGCATATCTATACCAGATTGTTTGGCGCTTCAGTGTTTTTGTAGTATAGAAGAACGACAGTCTCAGCGGGTGAAAGCGAGGTTTTCTCCCTCTAGTTAATAATTGTAGTAGTGTTGAGGACTACCGTGAGTCCACTAGTAAACGCTTTTAAGTAGATCTTTGGAGCAATACGCCCCGTAATCTCTAAGTATGTGGATTCTGGCGTCGGCTGCTGAAACGGACACTCCGTTAAAACCTTTAAGACACTTGAATAGGTTCGTAAGGAAACACGGTTCCTTTGGTGAAAGTTGCTGAACCTTTTCTCGGGATATTAGAGTTATCAACACAATCTTTATTGCAATAAATCTTTCATTCGTTGCTACTTAAGATACGCATTACTAACGCTTCACTTAAAAAAACATTCATTTAAAGGAAGTAGTAATATTAACAATAAAATAATCAAATAAAACTATTAGCATACGGCTAAATTTTTCTCTTTTCATAATAAAAAAGTATAATTTCGTTTATGTTACCTCTGTCCATTATATGGAATAACTGCCAGAAATTTAAGCCGTTGACCCAAAATTTTTATCGTCGGGAAACCTTGTGAGATAACCATCAATCACCCTTTAAGAAATACCTTATATTAGAGCTTGGAAAACATATAAAGAGCAATCTAAGAATTATGTACTGGCAATAATCAAAACTTCTGGCCATGGATAAATAGTTCTAGTAACATTAAAAACCTACAAGGCAGAAAAAAAACTTTCTAGAAATTTTAATCCCGAAAAATTCGGGTACCAGCATTACAGAGTTTCAGCCAGAAAATGCACCTTTCCGTCACCTGGACAAGAGTGTTCAAACCTGCCTCAGGACCCTTGCAGTTACCAAAAATCCCCTCCTAGCACGGAAACCAATGCACAGAGTATAGTCAAGCTTCTACAACAAACATACGAGTGGAATTTGTTAACTGGAATGACATACACTTCCATACGTGCACTTATTATCGGCTACAGTGTGCCCAATGGGCAATAACACAGGGAACCAGAACAGTCTTATAACTATTATTACAAATCTAAACTTGGCGGCTAAATATGTCTACCATGCCAAAAGAGCTTCTTTCTGAACTTCATCACTGAGGAAAGAAATGTACGCTTGACCACTTGAACTGGCCGCAAGATCAGATTAACACCGAGCGAGGTGGCACAGTGGTTAGCGCACTGGGCTCGCATTTGGGAGGACGACGGTTCAAAACCCGCGTCCGACCATCCTGATTTAGATATTCTCAGCATTGCTTGAGGGGAATGCCGGGGTGGTTCCTTTGAAAGGGCACTGCCGACTTCCATCCCCATCCTTGCCTAACCCGATGGGACCGATGACCTCGCTGTTTGGTCCTCCCCCCCCCATCCCCCGAATCAGCCAACCACCCAATCACATAAACACTGACTTGGAATGACCAGATGGACGCAAATTCAAATTTCAACGATCGCAGCAAAGGCACTGTATAAGATTTACAATGACCAGCAACCCCAGTACAGTCCCCCACTGTTCAGTGTTACAGCTCTACATAATCAACTGTCGCCCAAAGCTGCCACAGAGCGCCCCGTACCTCACATTGACGTCCGCACACCCCATCTACCAAAACAAGGCGTCTCATCTGGCGCGCAACTCTGTCTTAGTGGCTATATGTCGCAGTTACTCCTCACTGCCACAGAGCCACTGTTAGCACCACCGCCTTCCGCGCTACGTTTGCGACTCCATGCTCACTCTGTAGCGCGCTGCTTAAGAAAAACCTCCGCCATGGGGCATTTGTTGACAAGTCACCTATCAGCGATGTCACTGAAATCGATCGTGTCAAGTAAAATCGATTAGGACACATCAGCTGCCAGTGGAACTCCATCACAGAACCTGCGAGGGTGTGACGAAAGGATCACTTCAGACTCACTGACTACAAAAAGGAGGGCGCACACCAATGAAAGCAAATTTTTCGTCTCTGCAATGGCCAGCGAATGACCGAGTGATAGCTGAAGTGCCCGTACAGCTGTGGGCTTGTTTCTTTCTTTCTTTCTTCTTCTTTTTTTTTTTTTGCCGTTTCCCACACCCTATCCCGTGGTCTCAGATGCACGCTACACAAACATTTAAAAAAGTTTCTTACACTTGCACACGAATGGTATACACTGATTTCATTGTGGTTGGTGAATAGGAGACTAATGACATTAGATATTTAGTCTCCTTAAAAGTGTAATCAACAGGAGCTACCAAAGAACTTGGAACCGGTGGATAGACTTGAGAAGTTATATGCTACACGCACACTGTTGACTTCAAGTTAACGGATGTGGCTGGACTTGACTTTGTCCGTTTTTGACAACGTTTGCTGCAAACGGTTGTGGAAGCACGTGTTTCACTGCATCAGCTTCTACCGTCAAGCCACCAAAAACGCCTCACTGCATCTGGAATGTAAACGCCGTCGGGTGTCTCCGAGTATGACGATTTGCGGTGCTGCTGAGAGCGACATACGATCTACGGAACTGCATATTGAGGGAAATCTGAATAGCAGCACCTTCGATGTTCAGAGCTGCCATGGTATCACCCACCTTCAAACAACACAGAAGTACTGAATTGTTGGAGATCGTGTACAATTCTGTAACCGTAATCATTTGTCTATTTTCATTTACGTAATATGTGACATAAAATTCACTTCAGTCACATGCAGAGTGTTTGTTTTTAACTCGAGACACTTAATATCTCGAAAATGGCTCATTGTACGAAAAAAATGTTCTAGGTGAAGAGTTAATATCAGTAAACTGGACATATGTGTGTGCTGTAACTAGCCTCCCCCTAATTATACCTCTTGCGCGGGCGGATTCATTTTTGTGTTTCGTAATGGGACCTTCTGCCACCCCCACCCCCCAGTTTATTGCATATTCGGATTCTACGCCAAAAAATACTTACGATTTACTGAAATCATTGTTTCCCATTCGTAGTAGATGGCGCTGTGATCGACAAATATCAAGTGTGCTCTTTTTTTTCAATTAAGAACCGAAGCATTTTATTTTACATTTCAGTTACGGAGTGAATTTATACCTTTGTGCTCAAACGGCTCATATTTATGTTCGAAATTTACTTTAGTGCTGCAAATTTGATTTTATAGTACAGTATGGTTAGCTAAGCCCGCCCGGCTAGCCGCGCGGTCTAACGCGCTGCTTCTCGAGCGGAAAGGCATGCCGGTCCCCGGAACGAATCAGCCCGGCGGATTAGTGTCGAGGTCCGGTGTGCCACCAGCCTGTGGATGGTTTTTAAGGCGGTTTTCCATCTGCCTCGGTGAATGCGGGCTGGTTCCCCTTACTATGTCGGCGATTGCTGCATAAACACTCTCTCCACGTACGTGAACACCGTAATTACTCTACCACGCAAACATTTGGGATTACACTCGTTTGGTATAAGGTACAGTGTGGGCCGAGCCGCACAATAACCCTGGCTTCGGTGTTGAGCGGCGGTGTGTGAACCACTGAGAGCTACGGCTGGGCAAAGCCTCTCCATCGATTCCAGGTCCCCGGTTCAACAGACAATACACAATGGTTAGCTATTACAATTGCTGGTTAGAAACTGCGTTTAGCAAGATCCATGAACAACGACGTGGATATAATAGTTGTCTGTTCCCATCGGGATGCTTGATATGGGTGAGTCCGCTTCCCTCTCACCATTGGGTTGCTTCATTTACTTGAGTCCCCTTGCCTCTTACCATTTGGGTGCTTGATCTCGGTGAGTATCCATGGCATGTGCTCCTGTCTCTATCAATTTATGGACATTTTACTTTATTACAATGTTTGTGATTTGTATTCCTCCGGAAGCCGCTTAGCGACCAGTTCGAGATCTGCGGCTGTTGAATGGAAATATACACCCAAGTCAGTCGCACTAATAGCGGGGTTCGAGGGCGGCCACTGAAATCAAGCATTCCGATGACTCTCAAGTAAGATTTCAGCTTCAATATCAACCCTTAAAATACAAAGGTTTACACTTACATCGTAAATGAAACTTAGTATCATATGCGTCGGTTCTTAACTGCAAAAACAGGCACACTTGATATCTGTCGACTGCAGTGCCATTTACTACGAAGGGGAAACAATCATTTGAGTAAACCGTACATTTTTTTGCGTAGAATCCGAATTTACAGTAAAATGGAGGGGCTTCTCATCTGAAAATACGAAATTGACACGGCTCACGCAGGAGGGGTGGTTAGGAGGTGGCTAGTTGTAGCGCTTACATATGTCTCCTTTACTAATAGGTATTTCACCTAGAACATTTCTTTCGTACAATGCGTCATTTCCGAGATATTTAGTTGTCTCTAGTTAAACAAACACCCTCTATAATCTTCTTGGTGCATTAATTTTCGCAACCATTCACGTGCCTGATACTCCGCAATTGGTTTTTTGTTTTTATTATTTCCTGTCTCTCTCTACCTCTCCCGTAATTTTTTGTGCTAGACGTTGGACACCAATTTTTAAATTATTTTACGGTCCCAGTGGGACGTTTTATCTTAGCTCAAAGTTCCTTTGAGAAGGATGGTGATAACAAGATATGGTTCTTTTCTTATTTGAGTTCCGTCTCTTTCTTCCCAGTGAGGTACTGCCTACTTCGAAAGTCTGACGTAAAGATATCCTTACATGTCGACTGTCTTATCACTGTTAATAATTGAAGGGGTAGATTTATTCGACAAGATGGAGAAGCCCTGCGGGGATCAGTTCTTCATAATCAGGTAAACCGTTTAATTCATTTAACATGTGACAAAAAGAGTTTCGTGCGAATTTTTCAGCGTGTCTGCTAAAAGGCTGCAATAAATAACGTTTTCCATTTTCTGACAAGTGGTCGTGCACCAAAAGACGTGAGGACTGAACTCCGAGTCCTTTTTCATCAACAGCAGAAATTTTGAGTACAAAATTGTTGTTTCAAACATTTTTTGTTATGATTCATCGTAGCGCCTACATTCAGTAGATCCTTCTTCGAATGGAAATGTAGCCATAACATAACGCTTTGGGTCCATGCTTAAAGCCAGATTCAGCAAAGAACTAATAAATATCACGCAGGAATCGAGTATAAAATATTATTGCCAATCATTCACAAAATGTTCTGCGCGATCGTCAGTCACTTCCAGTAGGTCGTTATGAAATTAGCAATAACGCTTAATTTTAAATTCCTCTTTATTTTCATTGAATTTGGTGCGGGAGAATGGGAATAAAACGCACGCGAGTGCTAAAGTTGCTTATCGATCAATACGATGAAATATTTATTCTGAACGACACGAGCAGTTACGCGCAAGCAGGATTTCCATTAATTTCGCCTCTCTCTCATGGGCAGCGTATATCGGCACACTGAACAGTCCGGTACGATGTTCATTTCCTTTTTTTTCATTTATTTGTCCCATTGAGAATGATTACGGCCGTGTGCATTGAAACAGCATCACGTCGAGGGAACGGTGACAAACGAAATGGAGGCGTTCAGGGCCTACGATTCTCACAGGGTATTACACATAATGTACGTTCATTTAAAAACTGTTTGTTCGTGCCTGGGACGCAGTGGGCCACATTTCAAAAGAGAAAAAACGAACGACGTCATTGTTACGTAAATGAGCAGTTTTGCGGTAACGTGAGGGCCGCTTTGTTGCCCTTTATCTGACACATGACGGGTAGCCTATAGTACGCTACGCAGGTATTGGGGTGTTATCGGATTCTGTCAGGTGGCGGCAGTCATGTTTATGTTCCTTTCCGCCCTTTCCCTTGTATGGCGACTTAATTACACAGTGAAATCGTAATTGCAGTCGCACCAATCAGTGATATTACGTTACACGCGTTTGAATTCTCAGGAACTGCAAAAGGTGTGTAATGCTACAAACTGCCGCGATGTGCAGTCCAGACCGCGAATTTTGCCTTTTAATCAGGCGGTGAATCCCACAGGATGTAAATAACAGTATCGGATTTATTTTGGGATTAAGTAGACGTAGTGTCAAAGGGTTAAAATGAGTTTTGAATCAGAATTACAACGCATAACAAGAATTTAATTCAGACATGATTTTTTTTGTTTAAAGTCGAGTGTGGAAATGTGTAATAATAAATGAAATTAGTGCATAAAATGATGAGATGCAGTCATTAAAAAGTTTCGAAATTCGGGAGTAAAAGATTAGATGTGTGTAAGGCACTTCATAAGCGCTTACCCACTCTTCATCATGAACTTTGTGGCTTTGAAGTATATTTTGCTCCTGTCTTTTGTCATATTACATCCTAATAACTTCCTTCCCTTACGTATTACTGCGAATTTGCTATTATAAATAACTACGCAGGAAACCCAAATAAGGTACTAAGAATATTTTTCAGATGCAGCCTTTCTCTGTAACGTGCCATATGAGTGGCTAGACTCTCAGGATCACAACTGAGCTGAGGCAATCGGGCCGAAGACCTGCCGGTGCCCAAAAGATAAAATGGTAAATTCTAAATTAAAATCTAATCAAGAGAGAAAAGTAAAGTAAAAGAAAAATACAATACGCATTGACTTATACTCTGGAAAGTCTTGGGTGTTCTACAGCTGACTTCTGCAAGTATTTGTTTGAACGCGAGCTGTAAAGATTTGAGTTCGTCCCGACGTACAGGCAGCTTACAAGTGTACGACAGATAGTTGAATTCTGTCAACACATCACCGTAATAGACAATAATCAACCCATATAATAAAGATATGGGCTATGCTCTAGGAAAAAGCGTTACCCAGGGAAAATTTCTTATAGTTCTGCGTGAATGAGTGAGGGGAAATGTGTAACTGGGAGGAAAAAACTCCTCGGGTGATTTCTCTGAGCATCTGCATCTCTCTGGCAATGGTGTTGCAGTTGGTGAGGAACTCAAGAAACACAAGCTATTTCATTCACGTTTGGTTCAGTAATTGTTATCGAAAAGCGTTTGATTACTTGATATTAACAGTTGTCTCTCAACGGCTCTCAGAAGTTGGTTAAGCAGTTAACTATAAAGATGCGTTAGATTATTAAGCTACACTCCTGGAAATGGAAAAAAGAAAACATTGACACCGGTGTGTCAGACCCACCATACTTGCTCCGGACACTGCGAGAGGGCTGTACAAGCAATGATCACACGCACAGCACAGCGGACACACCAGGAACCGCGGTGTTGGCCGTCGAATGGCGCTAGCTGCGCAGCATTTGTGCACCGCCGCCGTCAGTGTCAGCCAGTTTGCCGTGGCATACGGAGCTCCATCGCAGTCTTTAACACTGGTAGCATGCCGCGACAGCGTGGACGTGAACCGTATGTGCAGTTGACGGACTTTGAGCGAGGGCGTATAGTGGGCATGCGGGAGGCCGGGTGGACGTACCGCCAAATTGCTCAACACGTGGGGCGTGAGGTCTCCACAGTACATCGATGTTGTCGCCAGTGGTCGGCGGAAGGTGCACGTGCCCGTCGACCTGGGACCGGACGGCAGCGACGCACGGATGCACGCCAAGACCGTAGGATCCTACGCAGTGCCGTAGGGGACCGCACCGCCACTTCCCAGCAAATTAGGGACACTGTTGCTCCTGGGGTATCGGCGAGGACCATTCGCAACCATCTCCATGAAGCTGGGCTACGGTCCCGCACACCGTTAGGCCGTCTTCCGCTCACGCCCCAACATCGTGCAGCCCGCCTCCAGTGGTGTCGCGACAGGCGTGAATGGAGGGACGAATGGAGACGTGTCGTCTTCAGCGATGAGAGTCGCTTCTGCCTTGGTGCCAATGATGGTCGTATGCGTGTTTGGCGCCGTGCAGGTGAGCGCCACAATCAGGACTGCATACGACCGAGGCACACAGGGCCAACACCCAGCATCATGGTGTGGGGAGCGATCTCCTACACTGGCCGTACACCACTGGTGATCGTCGAGGGGACACTGAATAGTGCACGGTACATCCAAACCGTCATCGAACCCATCGTTCTACCATTCCTAGACCGGCAAGGGAACTTGCTGTTCCAACAGGACAATGCACCTCCGCATGTATCCCGTGCCACCCAACGTGCTCTAGAAGGTGTAAGTCAACTACCCTGGCCAGCAAGATCTCCGGATCTGTCCCCCATTGAGCATGTTTGGGACTGGATGAAGCGTCGTCTCACGCGGTCTGCACGTCCAGCACGAACGCTGGTCCAACTGAGGCGCCAGGTGGAAATGGCATGGCAAGCCGTTCCACAGGACTACATCCAGCATCTCTACGATCGTCTCCATGGGAGAATAGCAGCCTGCATTGCTGCGAAAGGTGGATATACACTGTACTAGTGCCGACATTGTGCATGCTCTGTTGCCTGTGTCTATGTGACTGTGGTTCTGTCAGTGTGATCATGTGATGTATCTGACCCCAGGAATGTGTCAATAAAGTTTCCCCTTCCTGGGACAATGAATTCACGGTGTTCTTATTTCAATTTCCAGGAGTGTATTTCCTCACACCTGTTCTTTGATCCAGTTCATTGTTGTAATTAGATGTAAACTTAGGGTGAGAACATAATACAGAAGTGGAGAAAGCGAAAAAAAGAAACAAAAACAATAGGAAAGAAAATAACAGCAAACAAAAATGAGAAGAAAGAAACGAAAATACGCAGAAACGCTGAAAAGCTCATTGTTGTCGATGTGGCTGAACACCCCAACAGAAACGGAGGAATGAAATAGCAACATTCTTAGCGCTGTCTAACATTCTGCGTGGTGGCTGTTTGTTCTAAGTCGTGTCTCCCTACCACTTTCGCGTAACGACGCTCTGAGCGTGATTTTTAGGGAATTGACTAGTTAGAACCTGGGACCTTCTTCTGGTAAGGAGACGCCAGACCACACATGACATGTAGAGTTCAGAAGAGTTCAGTAAGACTAGCGATGGTATAATCAAATACTTAATGATTTCAGCGTCAGCTCCACTGCACTCCCTGTAAAAGAATCTTAATACTAACTAAATTTAGTGGAAGGGGGTCAAGGCTTTCCTATTTTTAGTTAGCTGGTAAAATAACGTCGAAAAGGTAGTTAATTTTACCACTGGAATTTTTATTCTACTCACAAAACATTGTTTATAAATTGTACTATTGATAAAAGGAAATATTTTAATACAGGATGATAAAAACCAACTGCATTCAACAAAAATGTGAACGAATATTCCCTGACTGGGTTTCCAAGTTCTACAATGGATCGAAGGATGACCTATGCCATATCACATCTATAATCGAGATTTAAGTTAAGTTTCATAAAAGAGAAAACTATCAAAATGGTCTACAGTGACCCACAATTATCTTTAATTACTTATTTAACTTGTCGTAAATTACAGTGGCTGATGTGGCTTCTCAATAATTATATAACAGAAAAATCATCGCGTTTCAGATTTTAACTTCTAGTAGCAAATGTGAATTCCACGAAGTTTAATTGACGATCGACACTAGTATTACGTAAAAAGGGGATGTATCAGATGAGACTTGTGCAGTTCTGAGTGAAGCCTTATGGCGGCACCGCGTGCGTTCATTACCTTGTCTGTGTTTAGGCAGCGTCAGGGGGCGGCGGGCAGCGCAGCACCACGCACCTGGCTGTCTCGGAAGCAACTCTCTCCTCACTTCTCCTTACTACAATTTACCGAAGTTGGTTTAAAAAAAAGGTATCTGGCTGTGTTTTCAGCTGACCAATCAGGATCTAAATGTTAACCTTAAGCTCTGCCTACAAAAATTCTGTCTATCCAATGAGAAACGTTATACTTTTCGTGGTGGGGCAATGTTTTTAACGTTTGCAACGTAACAGAGACGCGTATAGTCTCACGCTAAAACTTGCAGCTGGTGTGGTCCTTTTAGTGTTATCGTAAGATCTATACTGTTCTTCTGGAGGGCTCTATCTTTTAACATGGGTTGGGGGGTGGTCCTGGTGGTCGGCTGGCGACGTGGGTGTCCGTCCCTTATCGTAGAGCCTCCTAGCCTACACGACTCTGCTCTCGGCTTCTGTTCTCGTTTCTTCCCTCGGAACTGCGTCTGTTTCATGGTGGGAAGGTGTGATATGCATTTAGGCGTTCTTGTGTTAGTCTGTGGTATTCCATTTGCTCACTCGTTGATCGTATTACTTTGGTTAATTTAATGTCATCATGTCGCGGTTTTCATGGACGGTGTTGGATTTGCCTGACACCTTACACCTGTACTGCTAAAAGTTTGCACGGTGCCAACGAGAGAGGGTCAGAAAGGCTTCGTTTTGTGTCCAGCAAAGTCTACCAAGTTCATTTAAACTTCACACAGTGGTTACTCCTATCAGAGGTATAAACGCAGGCTTTCTTTTTAGTATCTTGCGGTACTCCGTCTTTGGGCTGTATTACTAATGCTTAAGTGCTACGCAGTTAAGGTATCGTGCATTTCGTATAGCGTGTCCGGCGGAATCGGCAAAGGTGAACGTGAGGTCATTGGTTAGATTCTGACACTAGTAGTCTCATTTACGATTTAAACATTGCGCTACCAACATATCAGCACCATGTTAGATTATGCAGAAAATTACGAAAAATGTGAATCAATTTAACTCTTATGTCTGAGAATAATGCATAATTTACCACTATCATCTGCCGAAATCAGACTATCCGTAAAGATTGTTAATAGAACGACGAGTAATAAAGGAGCTTTTATGTTCCTGCTGTAGTCTGTCAGAGTCATCAAACTGTTTACGAGGCCAGCTTAATTGTCAGAGTATTCCATTTGAGATGTAGATTCTGCGTGATTTTCAGACAGTGTGTCGATTCTGTTGGTAACATGTCTGCTTTCAAAGCGCTAACCTTGTATTGTCTTCTATTAGTAAGTAAGTAATTCGTTAATTATTATATTATTTTTCTTAAAGCATAAGAAATAGGAACAGAGAGTATTAATATTTACGTCAACGTATAACTGTTCAGAATTATACTTTTAGTACTGCTGAAAACATACGCAACTTCTCTACAGTGTCTGAAGGTACTGACGGAAGTCGGATGGGCTAATTAGAGCTATCCGGGATGAGGCTACCTCGTTTTTAATGTGAAACTTGATTTTCTGCCACAGTTCAAACAACTTAAAGGAAAGCAGCCGGGTGACGTCTTTGACAACCGCCGTTTTTTTAGACAGGTGCACACCCCGTCATTTTCAAGGCACTAATGCAAAGAGGGAGCGCTGTGCACGGAAATTTAAAACCTAGGTATGTGGGGCTACGCCGACCAAGAACCGTAATACACACACACACACACACACACACACACACACACACACACACACACAAGTTACATTGCAGAGGAAAAGAAACTGGTACACCTAACTAATACCGTGTAGGACCCCACGAGCACGCAGTAGTGCCGCAACACAACGTGACATGGACTCGACTAATGCCTGAAGTATTGCTGGAGGGAACTTACACCATGACTCCTGTAGGGCTGTCAGTAAATCCGTAAGAGTACGAGGGGGTGGAGATCTCTTCTCAACAGCACGTTGCAAGGCATCCCAGTTTGATTTATCGCGGCTTTTCCGATCTGGTTTGAGAATATCAAAGAACTCACAAATAATAATAGGTAATGATAATAGCATGTGACAAGTCTATACAAACTTTGGGCGCTTTTCAATGGTTTTTTGCGTAAGATCCGTTCATTGTAAGTTTGACCGTGAGTGATTTTTCTGAAAATATTTTTTGTCGGACTTCGTAGATTAAATAATTCCAAAGTTTTGGCTCGTGCTGTACCTTTTGGATTTGTGACACGGAACCTTTAGCCAAATCAAGACGCCGTTTAATTGTATCAATAGCTTGCAACATAAATGAAATTCAAGATTAAATAATATCACTGTATTTACAAAATATTATACTAAATTAAATTACATAGACACTTACATTAATTCAATTGCTGTGTGTAACTACGATTACGGCTATTGAGACTGCGTCTCAATAAAATAGAGTATTGGTGGTGTGCCAAATAATTATCTGCAGCGATGGCGAATATGCGTCCGATCTGGACGGCTTGAAGAAAAATAAAGATGCTGTCTTATCGACAAAATAACTGAATTGCGCAATTATTCTAATGTTTCAACGGTTGCACGCCACAATCAATACAACAGCTTATACTAATTAATATCTTACGTAATTCTTTATTTATTTTCTGAACTTACATCGACGTTTCTGCAGTATATCCACGCCTATCCTGCGTATGTGCCTTTAAACCAGATACGCTCAATAATGTTTGTGTCTGAGGAGTTCGGTGGGCAGCGGAAGTGTTTAAACTCAGGAGAGTGTTCCTGGAGCCACACTGTAGCAATTCTGGACATGTGGGGTGTCTCATTGTCCTGCTAGAATTGTACGATGTACGATGTAAGATGCACGATGGACATGAATGAATGCAGGTGATCAGACAGAATGCTTACGTACGTGTCACCTGTCAGAGTCGTATCTAGACATATCAGGGGTCCTACCACTCCAACTACACACGCCCCACGCTATTTCAGTCCCCTGCTGACATGCAGGGTCCATGGATTCGTGGTGTTGTCTCCATACCCGTAGACGCCCATCCGCTCGATACAATTTGACCTGGCAACATGTTTACACTCATCAACAGTCGAATGTCGGTGTTGACGGGCCCAGGAGAGGCGTAAAGCTTTGTTTCATGCAGTCATCAAGGGTACACGAGTCAGCCTACTGCTGCGAAAGCCCATATCGATGATGTTTCGTTGAATGATTCGTGAAACGCCCTGCTAGACCTGCACGACAGGACAAGTAGTAGGAATTGCGGAAGGGGGCCAGAACGAGCGATTGTCAGTTACACTCCAAACATAACACTTTACTTAGTTGTCTAAACATTACATTCTAAGCTTGACTATCGACAGAAAACGTCTTTAATTCTCAAACGACTTAAGGCCCATGAATTAAATACAACTGCTATAAATATTTTCTTTTTTTGAGACAGGAGGCTCTAGGCTTTAACCTTAAATAGTATTTAAGGCCAAGCGATGTAAGACTTGACTAGTCAGACAGATTAAGTTTTTTAAAAGCGGCTGAACGCTGATAAATTTAAAATAACGTAACTATAATAACCTTTCAATAGGCAGAAGGCCCAAACTTTATGACCAATAAGAAACCTTACTTCAAAACGGCTGAAGACTTTTGTTTGAAAAAAAAAAAAAAAAAAAAAAAAGTGCAAACAATTTTCCAAGGCAGAAAGCCCAAGTTTTAACCTTAAATAGTATTTATGTCAAGTGATGTAAGACTTGATAAGTAAGAATCCAAAATTTTAAAGCGGCTGAAGGCCCGTCATTTTAAAAAGCAATATAACTACAATAAATTTTCAACAGGCAGAAAGCCCACAGCTTTATCTTCCAAGAGGTAATACTTCATAAGTAAGATCCTTAAAACTTAAAGCGGATGAGGGCCGATACTTTAAAACAATACAATAAATTTTCAACAGGCAGAAGGCCCAAGCTTTAGCTTCAGACTGAAGAAACTGCAAAACGGTGGGAATTTAAGGAGATGGGACCTGGATAAACTGACTAAACCAGAGGTTGTACAGAGCTTCAGGGAGAGCATAAGGGAACAATTGACAGGAATGGGGGAAAGAAATACAGTAGAAGAAGGATGGGTAGCTTTGAGGAATGAAATAGTGAAGGCAGCAGAGGATCAAGTAGGTAAAAAGACGAGGGCTAGTAGAAATCCTTGGGTAGCAGAAGAGATACTGAATTTAATTCATGAAAGGAGAAAATATAAAAACGCAGTAAATGAAGCAGGCAAAAAGGAATACAACCGTCTCACAAATAACATCGACAGGAAGAGCAAACGGCTAAGCAGGGATGGCTAGAGGACAAATGTAAGGGTGTAGAGGCTTATCTCACTAAGGGTGAGATAGATACTGCTTACAGTAAAATTAAAGAGACCTTTGCAGAGAAGAGAATCACTTGTATGTATATCAAGAGCTCAGATGGAAACACAGTCCTAAGCAAAGAAGGGAAAGCAGAAAGGGGGAAGGAGTATATAGAGGGTCTATACAAGGGCGATGCAATTGAGGACAATATTATGGAAACAGAAGAGGATGTAGATGAATATGAAATGGGAGATATGATACTGCGTGAAGAGTTTGACAGAGCACTGAAAGACCTGAGTCGAAACAAGGCCCCGGGAGTAGACAACATTCCATTAGAACTACTGACAGCCTTGGGAGAGCCGGGCCTAACAAAACTCTACCATCTGGTGAACAAGATGTATGAGACAGGCGAAATACCCTCAGCCTTCAAGAAGAATATAGTAATTCCAATCCCAAAGAAAGCAGGTGTTGACAGATGTGAAAATTACCGAACTACCAATTTAATAAGTCACAGCTGCAAAATACTAACGCGAATTCTTTACAGACGAATGGAAAAACTGGTAGGAGCTGACCTTGGGGAAGATCAGTTTGGATTCCGTAGAAATGTTGGTACACGTGAGGCAATATTGACCTTACGACTTATCTTAGAAGAAAGATTAAGGGAAGGCAAACCTACGTTTCTAACATTTGTAGACTTAGAGAAAGCTTTTGACAATGTTGACTGGAATACTCTCTTTCAAATTCTGAAGGTGGCAGGGGTAAAATACAGGGGGCGAAAGACTAGTTAGAATTTGTACAGAAATCAGATGGCAGTTATAAAAGTCGAGGGACATGAAAGGGAAGCAGTGGTTGGGAAGGGAGTGAGACAGGGTTGTAGCCTCTCCCTGATGCTATTCAATCTGTATATTGAGCAAGCAGTAAAGGAAACAAAAGAAAAGTTCGGAGTAGGTATTAAAATCCAGCCGGCCGAAGTGGCCGGGGGGTTAAAGGCGCTGCAGTCTGGAACCGCAAGGCCGCTACGGTCGCAGGTTCGAATCCTGCCTCGGGCATGGATGTTTGTGATGTCCTTAGGTTAGTTAGGTTTAATTAGTTCTAAGTTCTAGGGGACTAATGACCTCAGCAGTTGAGTCCCATAGTGCTCAGAGCCATTTGAACCATTAAAATCCATGGAGAAGAAATAAAAACTGTAGTCCAATTAAGTCGCGTGATGCTGAGGGAATTAGATTTGGAAATGAGACACTTGAAGTAGTAAAGGAGTTTTGCTATTTGGGGAGCAAAATAACTGATGGTCGAAGTAGAGAGGATATCAAATGTAGACTGGCAACGGCAAGGAAAACGTTTCTGAAGAGGAGAAATTTGTTAACATCGAGTATTGATTTAAGTGTCAGGAAGTCGTTTCTGAAAGTATTTGTATGGAGTGTAGCTATGTATGGAAGTGAAACATGGACAATAAGTAGCTTGGACAGAAAGAGAATAGAAGCTTTCGAAATGTGATGCTACAGAAGAATGCTGAAGATTAGATGGGTAGATCACGTAACTAATGAGGAGGTATTGAATAGAATTGGGGAGAAGAGGAGTTTGTGGCACAACTTGACTAGAAGAAGGGATCGGTTGGTAGGACATGTTCTGAGGCATCAAGGGATCTCCAGTTTGGTACTGGATGGCAGCATGGAGGGTAAAAATCGTAGAGGGAGACCAAGAGATGAATACACTAAGCAGATTCAGAAGGATGTAGGCTGCAGTAGGTACTGGGAGACGAAGAAGCATGCACAGGATAGAGTAGCATGGAGAGCTGCATCAAACGAGTCTCAGGACTGATGACCACAAAAACAACAAGACTTGCCCAATTTAGAAAAAACTTACTTTTAAAACGGCTTAAGGACTTTGATTTTAAAAACACAATTACAAGCATACAAATTCCAACCATCGGCTATGAGCCATTAAAAATACACAATTAAACGCCAAGAAGAAAGGCTTATAGGCAAAGGCACTCAGAAGTTTCCAGGGGCTCGGCCTGCCCTTGATATCTTAACGTTCGCTTAGGTGAGACAATAAGACGGCCCAACTATACTCGATCCGCCGGCAACACAACCAAGAGACAGTCAGGGACCTACCGACGAGACGGCTTGCTTACCACTGACCAGTATACGAGAATTCCAAAGCCAAAACGTTACAGACATAGGCGCCCACAACCAAAATATATTAAGCTGTCAAAACTACACACCATGTTGGACAGCGACAACAGATGAGGAAAGGACACTGCCTGAACTTACGTCAGCGACCAGGCCAGGTAACCAGAACACTAACTGCCACAAGGCAGAAAATTCCGCTGGTCCACTTGAATTTCAAACCGACAAATGTAGTTCATTCCACCATACGGCGGCTACATCACCAACTCGAACATTCGCTGTTGCTCCCAGGAATACCGCCAACAGCGAACCAGCAACCAAGAGGACAACGTGAACAGACGTGGCTTCGGTAATTAAATCACCAGTCAACTTTCATGTCCTGGGTCGGTGAGCCACGAACCTCGTAGCACTAGGAACAACCCCCCACACGCTCCGACACTGCATAGAGACCACCAGAGGGCCCAGCCGACTGCGCCACGCGGAGACTTACTAGCTGATCCGCTCCAACCGACCGACTCACTGCCAGTACGCCGACAACATTTAAAACATATACTTATATGGATATGGTGTCTGTTCTTTCGGACATGTCCGAAAGAACAGACACCACTGATGACCTGCAGCCGTCTAGAACGAAATGAGAATTAATTTAATACCTTCAGCTGCTGACGGGCGTTGAAATATATCAACGGGCACAGATGAAAATGTGTGCCCCGACCGGGACTCGCACCAGGGATCTCCTGCTTACATGGCAGACGCTCTATCCATCTGAGCCACCGAGGGCACAGAGGATAGCGCGGCTGCAGGGACTATCTCGCGCACACCTCCCGCGAGACTCCCTGCCGCCGTTGGATAAGCAGCTGCAGCAGCAAGTCCTATACTCCTAGCTCACTCATTTGTTACATAGTTTAATTCTTAATTTCTTTGCGTGTTTTTGGTACTTGCATTGTTTAATTCATACATTTCGAGCGTATTATAGTATTTGAGAGTTGCAGCATCTCGTTTTAGTTCCTGAATAGTGTAAATTCGCGTAGTCGTCTGTCTTCTGTTTATGTTTTGAACGGCCAGTGTCGGTTGGTCACAGTCAGTGTGCTCCCTGCCGCCGTTGGATAAGCAGCTGCAGCAGCAAGTCGTATACTCCTAGCTCACTCATTTGTTACATAGTTTAATTCTTAATTTCTTTGCGTGTTTTTGGTACTTGCATTGTTTAATTCATAAATTTCGGGCGTATTATAGTATTTGAGAGTTGTAGCATCGCGTTTTAGTACCTGAATAGTGTAAAATCGCGTAGTCTCCTTCCGCCGCCGAGCAGTGTGTCAGCAGTGCACAAGTGGTAGCATTACTGCATTTACTAGGCAATCTTGTATTTTAATAACCGTTTAAATTTTGTGTCGATTTGTTTGCGCTCTCTGTAGATTAGTTCAGACGTTCTTTGCACAATAGTTTTTAGCATGGATAGGGACTGCAACTGCTGTGTTCGGATGCAGGCTGAGTTGGCATCCCTTCGCTCCCAGCTTCAGGCAGTGTTGGCTTCGGTCACACAGCTTGAGGCTGTTGCCAATGGTCATCACTGTGGGGGTCCGGATGGGGGTTTGTCGGGGACAGCCAGCTCGTCCCACGCATCCCCCCATCGGACTACGACTGTGGTTGCCCGGGATACTGCCTGCATTGAGGCTGATCCCTCACCTGTGGTAGAGTGGGAGGTCGTCTCAAGGTGTGGCAGGGGGCGAAAGACATTCCGGAGGGCTGAGCGGAAGGCCTCTCCAGTTTGTCTGTCGAACCGGATTCAGGCTCTGTCTCAGGCTGATACTGATCTTCGGCCTGACATGGCTGCTTGTCCTGTTCCAGAGGTTGCCCCTCAGTCTGCAAGATCCGGGCGGTCGCAGAGGGTGGGCTTACTGGTAGTTGGGAGCTCCAACGTCAGGCGCGTAATGGGGCCCCTTAGGGATATGGCAGCAAGGGAGGGGAAGAAAACCAAAGTGCAGTCCGTGTGCATACCGGGGGGAGTCATTCCAGATGTGGAAAGGGTCCTTCCGGATGCCATGAAGGGTACAGGGTGCACCCATCTGCAGGTGGTCGCTCATGTCGGCACCAATGATGTGTGTCGCTATGGATCGGAGGAAATCCTCTCTGGCTTCCAGCGGCTATCTGATTTGGTGAAGACTGCCAGTCTCGCTAGCGGGATGAAAGCAGAGCTCACCATCTGCAGCATCGTCGACAGGACTGACTGCGGACCTTTGGTACAGAGCCGAGTGGAAGGTCTGAATCAGAGGCTGAGACGGTTCTGCGACCGTGTGGGCTGCAGATTCCTCGACTTGCGCCATTGGGTGGTGGGGTTTCGGGTTCCGCTGGATAGGTCAGGAGTCCACTACACGCAACAAGCGGCTACACGGGTAGCAGGGGTTGTGTGGCGTGGGCTGGGCGGTTTTTTAGGTTAGATGGCCTCGGGCAAGTACAGAAAGGGCAACAGCCTCAACGGGTGCGGAGCAAAGTCAGGACATGCGGGGACCAAGCAGCAATCGGTATTGTAATTGTAAACTGTCGAAGCTGCGTTGGTAAAGTACCGGAACTTCAAGCGCTGATAGAAAGCACCGAAGCTGAAATCGTTATAGGTACAGAAAGCTGGCTGAAGCCAGAGATAAATTCTGCCGAAATTTTTACAAACGTACAGACGGTGTTTAGAAAGGATAGATTGCATGCAACCGGTGGTGGAGTGTTCGTTGCTGTTAGTAGTAGTTTATCCTGTAGTGAAGTAGAAGTGGATAGTTCCTGTGAATTATTATGGGTGGAGGTTACACTCAACAACCGAGCTAGGTTAATAATTGGCTCCTTTTACCGACCCCCCGACTCAGCAGCATTAGTGGCAGAACAGCTGAGAGAAAATTTGGAATACATTTCACATAAATTTTCTCAGCATGTTATAGTCTTAGGTGGAGATTTCAATTTACCAGATATAGACTGGGACACTCAGATGTTTCGGACGGGTGGTAGGGACAGAGCATCGAGTGACATTACACTGAGTGCACATCCGAAAATTACCTCGAGCAATTAAACAGAGAACCGACTCGTGGAGATAACATCTTGGACCTACTGATAACAAACAGACCCGAACTTTTCGTCTCTGTAAGCGCAGAACAGGGAATCTGTGATCATAAGGCCGTTGCAGCATCCCTGAATATGGAAGTTAATAGGAATATAAAAAAAGGGAGGAAGGTTTATCTGTTTAGCATGAGTAATAGAAGGCAGATTTCAGACTACTTAACAGATCAAAACGAAAATTTCTGTTCCGACACTGACAATGTTGAGTGTTTATGGAAAAAGTTCAAGGCAATCGTAAAATGCGTTTTAGACAGGTACGTGCCGAGTAAAACTGTGAGGGACGGGAAAAACCCACCGTGGTACAACAACAAAGTTAGGAAACTACTGCGAAAGCAAAGAGAGCTTCACTCCAAATTTAAACGCAGCCAAAACCTCTCAGACAAACAGAAGCTAAACGATGTCAAAGTTAGCGTAAGGAGGGCTATGCGTGAAGCGTTTAGTGTATTCGAAAGTAAAATACTAGGTACCGACTTGACAGAAAATCCTAGGAAGTTCTGGTCTTACGTTAAATCAGTAAGTGGCTCGAAACAGCATGTCCAGACACTCCGGGATGATGATGGCATTGAAACAGAGGATGACAAGCGTAAAGCTGAAATACTAAACACCTTTTTCCAAAGCTGTTTCACAGAGGAGGACCGCACTGCAGTTCCTTCTCTAAATCCTCGCACAAACGAAAAAATGGCTGACATCGAAATAAGTGTCCAAGGAATAGAAAAGCAACTGGAATCACTCAGCAGAGGAAAGTCCACTGGACCTGACGGGATACCAATTCGATTCTACACAGAGTACGCGAAAGAACTTGCCCCCCTTCTAACAGCCGTGTACCGCAAGTCTCTAGAGGAACGGAAGGTTCCAAGTGATTGGAAAAGAGCACAGGTAGTCCCAGTCTTCAAGAAGGGTCGTCGAGCAGATGCGCAAAACTATAGACCCATATCTCTGACGTCGATATGTTGTAGAATTTTAGAACATTGTTTTTGCTCGAGTATCATGTCGTTTTTGGAAACCCAGAATCTACTATGTAGGAATCAACATGGATTCCGGAAACAGCGATCGTGTGAGACCCAACTCGCTCTATTTGTTCATGAGACCCAGAAAATATTAGATACAGGCTCCCAGGTAGATGCTATTTTTCTTGACTTCCGGAAGGCGTTCGATACAGTTCCGCACTGTCGCCTGATAAACAAAGTAAGAGCCTACGGAATATCAGACCAGCTGTGTGGCTGGATTGAAGAGTTTTTAGCAAACAGAACATAGCATGTTGTTATCAATGGAGAGACGTCTACAGACGTTAAAGTAACCTCTGGCGTGCCACAGGGGAGTGTTATGGGACCATTGCTTTTCACAATATATATAAATGACCTAGTAGATAGTGTCGGAAGTTCCATGCGGCTTTTCGCGGATGATGCTGTAGTATACAGAGAAGTTGCAGCATTAGAAAATTGTAGCGAAATGCAGGAAGATCTGCAGCGGATAGGCACTTGGTGCAGGGAGTGGCAACTGACCCTTAACATAGGCAAATGTAATGTACTGAGAATACATAGAATGAAGGATCCTTTATTGTATGATTATATGATAGCGGAACAAACACTGGTAGCAGTTACTTCTGTAAAATATCTGGGAGTATGCGTGCGGAACGATTTGAAGTGGAATGATCATATAAAATTAATTGTTGGTAAGGCGGGTACCAGGTTGAGATTCATTGGGAGAGTCCTTAGAAAATGTAGTCCATCAACAAAGGAGGTGGCTTACAAAACACTCGTTCGACCTATACTTGAGTATTGCTCATCAGTGTGGGATCCGCACCAGATCGGGTTGACGGAGGAGATAGAGAAGATCCAAAGAAGAGCGGCGCGTTTCGTCACAGGGTTATTTGGTAACCGTGATAGCGTTACGGAGATGTTTAACAAACTCAAGTGGCAGACTCTGCAAGAGAGGCGCTCTGCATCGCGGTGTAGCTTGCTCGCCAGGTTTCGAGAGGGTGCGTTTCTGGATGAGGTATCGAATATATTGCTTCCCCCTACTTATACCTCCCGAGGAGATCACGAATGTAAAATTAGAGAGATTAGAGCGCGCATAGAGGCTTTCAGACAGTCGTTCTTCTTGCGAACCATACGCGACTGGAACAGGAAAGGGAGGTAATGACAGTGGCACGTAAAGTGCCCTCCGCCACACACCGTTGGGTGGCTTGCGGAGTATAAATGTAGATGTAGATGTAGATTCTCACCTTGTATGTCCACACACTACATTCGTAGTGTCCCACCCCAACACACTCATTACTCGTGGAAGACATTCTTACCAGGCCCCTTAAGATTTCGGGGAATATGTGTGCATCCGCACAGAAGAAGAAGGTCATGGCCGGTATTGCCAGAACTTTATACTTATATTGATGTTTTGTCTGTTCTTTCGGACATTCTGCCAATACCGGCCATGACCCTCTTCTTCTGTGCGGATGCACACATATTCCCCGAACTCTTAACGGGACTTGGTAAGAATGACTTCAGCGAGTATTGAGTGTGTTGGGGTGGGACACTAAGACTGTAGTGTGTAGACATAAAAAGTGAGAGTGTGAGTCTCGCGGGAGGCGTGCATGGGATAGTCCCTGCAGCCGCGCTACCCTCTGTGCCCTCGGTGGCTCAGATGGATAGAGCATCTGCCATGTAAGCAGGTTCGAGTCTTGGTCGGGGCACACCTTTTTACCTGTCCCCGTTTATATATTTCAACGGCCGTCAGCAGCTGAAGGTTTTAAATTATTTCACAGTTAAAACAAGTTGACAGTGGAAATGACACCAACTACACACACAGTTTGACAAACACTCAGCAGTGGCTGTGCAATCATGAAGACAAATCGAGAGTTGATACACACACAGCCAACCCATAAACGATCGGCGAGCCAATTCACGTCGTTCAGTAGGACGACCGACCGACGATCCATGAAGACCGTTCCCGGCTCAAGTGAAGCGTGGCGGCAACGGTTGGACGAGCCATGGATATCCAGACCTCATTGCTGCTCTAACCTGACTGAACTAGTGCCGTGCTCCAACTCCATGACTGGCAGGTCCGAACTGCCCTCCTGGCACGTTCCAACTGACTCCACGACAGATGACAACTTGGAAGTAATAGCAGTACACCAAAGATAACACGTGAGGGCTATATCGATAGGTGCTGCTGCTGTCGCTGATGGGCAGATAAAGCAGCAACTCAGTGACAACAGGAATTGGAACTAACATAACGAGGTGCCAACACGAATAAAACCAGGATGTAAAATAAGAGATGGCACGAGATCGAGCCACGCATGGCTCAGTTTGCACGCTGACTCTTGTTGATGGCCCAGCATTGAAATATGCAGTAATTTGCGGAAGGGTTGCACTTCTGCCACGTTGAACGATTCTCTTCATTCGTCGTTGGCCCCGTCCTTGCAGGATCTTTGCCCGGCTGCAGGGATGTCGGAGATATGATGTTTTAATCGATCTAACTACTGCACTCAGGCACTTTTTGTTTTATACAGACGATGCCGATCGCAGCGCCATGTTCTGCCTGTTTAGATAAATCTGTTTTTGAATACGCATGCCTGCACCAGTTTCTTAGACGCTTCAACGTATTTGTGCTACACGCCCAAACACCACCAACATGAGAAGTTATCGACAGTAAAATTGATAATCAACGAGTGAGCAAGTAGCGTCATCTGTGCCCTATGGTGTTTGACCATGGTGCGAGCAGGATTCCGTGTAGGACTTAAGCTGAAACCTCCACTTCTTTTTGTAAGGTCACGCGCTAATTCGGTCGTAGCTGCTTCCTGAACAACACTGACCCAATATCTGGAAGTGCATGCCGGAATCTCTGTGTTGTCAGTTCATATACCATAATGCGATAGCAGATTTACGCAGTGTATGAGGATAAGCGTCACACTTGCTTAGAGAAGCACAGCAAATTTTCTGATACAGAACATTGTATTGGAGGGGTCATCCTATGGAATACAATACAGAGATATTGGCGTGCACCTAAAGTTAATTTCTTAGAAACACTTGTACACAGAGCTCATGTAGTCTCAGATGCAGATAGTTTGCCTGAAGAGCTTGCCCATCTGAAGAGGGATATTCTACCCGGCAAATTAGCAAGGCACTTGCAATTAAGCCAAAGAAGCAGGGAGTGGAGAAAGAAGAGTGCACGCCTACTAAATCTTTAACTTTTCTTCCCTTTGTTGGCAACATTTCCTTCAAAATTGCAAGACTCCTCCACGGTTTCGAAGTGAAAGTAATTTTCCGTCCACCATCGAAGATTTCCGACCTGCTGGGATCAGTGAAAGACGATCTGGTATTGCGGAAGGCGGGAATTTAGTGGCATGTTATATATAGGACTAACATTGCGAACAGCAGGAGAACGTTGCACTGAACATCAAGCTGTACTCGCCTTTTGCAACCTAGCAAGTCAGCAATTGCTGAGCATTGCATTTCCACTGGATACTCAATGGAGTATGACAACACAACAATTTAGGCCACAGCAACATCCTTTTGGGACTCCGTCATAAAAGAATCAGCGGAAATTCGCATGACAGGCAATCTTATCAACCGTAACAACGGCTACCAGCTAGATAATGCGTGGAACCCCGCCATCTCTAAGATCTGCGCCAGACGAAGACGTCAGAGTACTCCGATGGCCGCGGCAGTTGACAACGCCGAAGACAGCTGAGTTCTGCAGTTCCACCAGCGAGGGCGCTGCTGGCGGGCGGTGTGGTTCGTCTGTCCATATGATTTTGAGCATGCGCGGAATACTCGCTGCACGCTATATATT
Source organism: Schistocerca cancellata (assembly GCF_023864275.1). Lineage (NCBI taxonomy): Eukaryota > Metazoa > Arthropoda > Insecta > Orthoptera > Acrididae > Schistocerca > Schistocerca cancellata. Next base: position 963,697,003 of record NC_064626.1, read on the forward strand.
ACGGAACGGAGGGCGTCTTCGTCAGTCTTCGATGGCTCACCTGAGGATGGCTGGCAGTCGTCCAGTCGAAATATCGTGGATGAAAGCTAACGACGAGCGGCTGCAAGCCCGAAATCTTTTTGAATACTGATGCTCTTGTTGGCGACAGTGTTATCTGTGGTACACCGCGTTTATCCACAGTTCTGTCGGTCAAGTGATTTAAACTCTAGCAGCGACTCACCTTGAATATGGCTGCAAGGTAAATATAGGAACAAGAAATACTACTATCCCGAATGTACGCTCGAAAGTTGATAGAATGCTTAAATATGAACTACAAGGTAGTCATGAAGATACAAACGTAAATATGTTCCTCGTATACTCATATTGACATTGTTGTTGTTGTTGTTGTGGTCTTCAGTCCTGAGACTGGTTTGATGCAGCTCTCCATGCTACTCTATCCTGTGCAAGCTTCTTCATCTCCCAGTATCTACTGCAACCTACATCCTTCTGAATCTGCTTAGTGTATTCATCTCTTGGTCTCCCTCTACGATTTTTACCCTCCACACCACCTTCCAATGCTAAATTTGTGATCCCTTGATGCCTCAAAACATGTCCTACCAACCGATACCTTCTCCTAGTCAAGTTGTGCCACAAACTTCTCTTCTCGCCAATCCTATTCAATACCTCCTCATTAGTTACGTGATCTACCCACCTTATCTTCAGCATTCTTCTGTAGCACCACATTTCGAAAGCGACTATTCTCTTATTGTCCAAACTAGTTATCGTCCATGTTTCACTTCCATACATGGCTACACTCCATACAAATACTTTCAGAAACGACTTCCTGACACTTAAATCTATACTCGATGTTAACAAATTTTTCTTCTTCAGAAACGCTTTCCTTGACATTGCCAGTCTACATTTTATATCCTCTCTACTTCGACCATCATCGGTTATTTTACTCCCTAAATAGCAAAACTCCTTTACTACTTTAAGTGTCTCATTTCCTAATCTAATTCCCTCAGCATCACCCGACTTAATTTGACTACATTCCATTATCCTCGTTTTGCTTTTGTTGATGTTCATCTTATATCCTTCTTTCAAGACACTGTCCATTCCGTTCAACTGCTCTTCCAAGTCCTTTGCTGTCTCTGACAGAATTACAATGTCATCGGCGAACCTCAAAGTTTTTACATCTTCTCCATGAATTTTAATACCTACTCCGAATTTTTCTTTTGTTTCCTTTACTGCTTGCTCAATATACAGATTGAATAACATCGGGGAGAGGCTACAACCCTGTCTTACTCCTTTCCCAACCACTGCTTCCCTTTCATGCCCCTCGACTCTTATAACTGCCATCTGGTTTCTGTACAAACTGTAAATAGCCTTTCGCTCCCTGTATTTTACCCCTGCCACCTTCAGAATTTGAAAGAGAGTATTCCAGTTAACATTGTCAAAAGCTTTCTCTAAGTCTACAAATGCTAGAAACGTAGGTTTGCCTTTTCTTAATCTTTCTTCTAAGATAAGTCGTAAGGTCAGTATTGCCTCACGTGTTCCAACATTTCTACGAAATCCAAACTGATCTTCCCCGAGGTCGGCGTCTACCAGTTTTTCCATTCGTCTGTAAAGAATTCGCGTTAGTATTTTGCAGCTGTGACTTATTAAACTGATAGTTCGGTAATTTTCACATCTGTCAACACCTGCTTTCTTTGAGATTGGAATTATTATATTCTTCTTGAAGTCTGAGGGTATTTCGCCTGTCTCATACATCGTGCTCACCAAATGGTAGAGTTTTGTCATGACTGGCTCTCCTGAGGCCATCAGTAGTTGAAATGGAATGTTGTCTACTCCCGGGGCCTTGTTTCGACTCAGGTCTTTCAGTGCTCTGTCAAACTCTTCACGCAGTATCTTATCTCCCATTTCGTCTTCATCTACATCTTCTTCCAATCCCATAATATTGTCCTCAAGTACATCGCACTTGTATAAACCCTCTATATAGTCCTTCCACCTTTCTGCCTTCCCTTCTTTGCTTAGAACTGGGTTGCCATCTGAGCTCTTGATATTCATACAAGTGGTTCTCTTCTCTCCAAAGGTCTCTTTAATTTTCCTGTAGGCAGTATCTATCTTACCCCTAGTGAGACAAGCCTCTACATCCTTACATTTGTCCTCTAGCCATCCCTGCTTAGCCATTTTGCACTTCCTGTCGATATCATTTTTGAGATGTTTGTATTCCTTTTTGCCTGCTTCATTTACTGCATTTTTATATTTTCTCCTTTCATCAATTAAATTCAATACTTCTTCTGTTACCCAAGGATTTCTATTAGCCCTCGTCTTTTTACCTACTTGATCCTCTGCTGCCCTCACTACTTCATCCCTCAGAGCTACCCATTCTTCTTCTACTGTATTTTTTTTGGGCTTTTCACATTTAACCAAATATAACATTGATGTTGATAATTCATGGCAATGTTTGCCGACAAGATAAAGAATGCAACCTTTTAACACTAGATTGCGTACTCACGGCAGTTCTCCTTGGCCGTTTCTTGGTACGACTTGGAAAAAGAGAAAAATTAATGAATGATCGACGATGCGTCGGTTCTCGATTGTGTTTAGGAGACGTACGGATTGATTGCGTGAAAATAGTTTCTCAAATGACCTCTTAACCCGGATTGCTTTCATGCAATCAGACTCTTCAATGAAATTACCTAAGGGACCTATTTGAATAATAAAAAAAATTGGAAATGAATGCAAAGCAGTGAAATTTTGTAAAAAAAAGTTGTCTGATCGTAAATTGAACACGTTAATGGTCTCCCAAATACAATCGACACACCGCGATAAAGAGCGAACCTGTAACAAAGTTCATTTAAACATAAACATTATTTGTGGTTAATTTAAAGAAAAGAATAAGCATAGATTTTCTGTACAGTGGAGGAAAAGTATATTCTCAAAGAAGAAAGGCGTTAAACTATAAACATTACCAAATTTACAATGAATACAAAACTTACATTTTTATGTTTTTCTCATACATGGAGCAGTCCAACAATCGCTGCATTTGTATGTGTGATATTTTGTAAAAATTAAATGTCCTGGCGTGCGCGTAAGTATTTTTTATCGTCACTAGGTTTACAAAAGCGTTTTCTTTCTTGATGATAACGTGGTTTTTTACACTAAACTTGTAGCGGTGCTACACAACACGTCTTAACAAGTCGGCAACCAAACATCAAAGGTAATGAAGTACATGTTAACATATCGGCGACCAGAAGTACAACCAACTATAAAGACTCTAGAATTTTCCTAACAAATGATAAATTGTTCTTTCTTCTGTTTCGCAGCTTCTTGCTATCAAGCGCTGCGGCAATGATTTTAAATATCTGCGCCCAGCGAGTCATAGTATTTAAAAGTACCTTTTAAACGCTGGCCGCGCGTCTTGGTGTAGGCGAACGTTATAAACAGATTTCGTTTTTTTTACTCTCGTGTTGTCATGCTTAGTATCACTGCAAACTACAGCTTGGTGGCTGTCCTTTTCTCAAATGCAAAATGTCTGAAATCCAATAATATCACATTGCTTCCCGCGTGAGGAGCGATGACTCCGTCAGGATCATCGAGACTCACGCGTAGTCGTGATATTATTGCTTTCGTGAAACAAGTTAGTATTACTTGCAAAAATTCTTTACAATAGATTTTACACATTACATCAAGCAAAGTGGTTAACATACAGAGTATCAGGTAAGTATATTCGTACGACTGAAATTGATAGTAAGTTGTCCATAGGGTAACTACATGACAATTGAACTGTGCCCTTTCTAATGTATTGTACAAGGATAACAAATGTTCATTTCTCGGTAAAAGATAATGAAATTAAGATAAAGAGGCACATACATAGATACATTATACATGGCATAATAAATATAAAAAAAAAACAAAGAAATAAATTACTTGACTTCGCAGGAAGTCTGGGTGCTGTGTGCACTCGTGGAAAAAATATGTTACAAAAGATTGACATTCTTGTTTTACAATGGCATATTACAGGAATATTTTTGTCGTTGTTTCGTCAAAGATTTCTTGCAGTAAATACGTAGCACTTAACTTATTTGTGGCTTTTATGACTTGCAAAAAAAAAAAAAATGTTTCACTACACTTGGGTAGGTATGAGTTGCACTAGGAGTGGTAGAACTTTGGGTATAAATGATAGCACTGCACTTGAGTGGGGAAATTGATTACACTTTCACAGTGGAGGAAAAGTAGGGCATCACTTTCACTGTGGAAGTTGGAGTAGTTGTCGGGGTGTGATGTTGCGTTGGAAATACGTCGTGGGTCAGAAACTGGAAAATTGGTTCTGCAACATGTTGAGCCGTATGGTGGCGGTCTCTATTTCACTTGACACATGTCCGTGCTTCCATTTATGTTTTCGTACATGAAAAATACAAAAAAAAAAAATCTGTATTAGAATGTGCTTACATACTAATAACTTAGTCTAAAAGAAAATTGGATTAGGTAAGGATAACAATTGTTTATGTACATAAGGTCTCATTCTCTTAGGAATGCTTAGTTCTCATATTTATCTATTTTTCTGGTTTTATTTGATTCGACACGTTTTCGTCATTACTCGGCCTGATCAGTAAATTCGGTAGCAATTGTCAAAATCGAGCTTAAGACTCTTCCGATTAGTGTCTTTATAATTTCACAAGGTACATGAGTGCTTAATTCATTGCTTTATCATATTTTATTTTGAATGCATTTCAAACACATTTGGCATCCGCGCTCGTTGTGCAAAGAAAAATTGATTGTTGAGCGCTCAGCGTACACAGTGTTACGTCCGTTGGTCTCAATCACGTGATAATAACTTGACAGTTCCACAAAGCTAGCAGCAGTATTCTGCGAGAAGCAGAGGGTTTGGTGTCTACTAGCCGTGGTGTGAGTTTTTACACAGTTCTTCATCGACTGGATTACGGAAGCAGCCAGATGCGGCGACTCCCGCAGCTGTTTCGAAGAATGTGTCCGTGGAAAGGCGTACAGTACCGTTTGTGGTAAGTACAACACTTATTCACTTTCAATCTTCGGCTTTCTACATCGTGGTTTCGTGGTACAAGTACTTATAACATTACTTCACACGCGGTATTTCACACGTGCCCTTGGAGTTATCACCTTTTCAGTTCACACTTTATTATTAATTCGTGTTCACATTTATTTGGTCGTCATGTTAAGGTTCACACGCACCACTTTTATACGTGTCCATTAATTACTTGTCTATAGTCGGTTCACACGCAGCAGCACATACGTGTCCATTTATTACTGACTGCATTATTACTACAAAGTACAGTTAACATTTAGTATACATATCATGTCTAAAAATTATTTACAAAGAAATATTTAGTCTCTGTGACTACAAGGCCTGACGAAAAGCGTGTCTCTTGTTCGTAGTTTGTGCTTCCAAGGCACTTTAGGTTTACACTTTGTTCGAAATCTTGTTATTCTTTTCTTTTTACAATAGTTACTCTTTTCGCAAGTTCAGCTCTTTTATTTTCTCTCTATTACGTCGTTAGTTTGAAGACATAGTCAATGTGGCTTCGTTTACGTGATGAACAGTTCGTGTTCAAACTACCATTGGGAAATTGGAAAGCTTGGTGTTCCCTGTCGTGCAATTGCACATAACAAATCTTAATTGAACTCGCAATTTGCGAAGAATAAGCATAGCCCGTCGACAACCAATGTGTCACGACTATCCATTCGTATAGCCTGTATGTATCAATCATGCAACCAGCTCGTAAAATTCACTTCTCTACTGGATAAGGTAGGATGGTAAGGATACTGGTTAGAGGAAAACACAAAAGACTTTTATGGAGTGAAGAGATTTGAAGACACAGTGTTAATGACGTATGATATGATGAGCTTAACATAAATTATTATCACCTTAGTTTTTCATGACAAATAGTATAATTAAATCGATACAGTAGTTTCAGTGTCGTCTGATCCAGCTCTCTAAACAATTTTCTATGCATATCTAAAATTACTTAAACCATGCATTAGCAGTGAACTGTGTCTGTTAAGTATCTTCTGTTCCATGTATCATAAAATTTGTTTCCTAAAAAAAAATCATCGTATCTCGAGGACCTGAAATAGATATTTCAAGTACTAAATTAGTTTATTTATAAATGATCTTTGTAGGTATTTCAGCTGCACTGTGCCGTAAAATTGTTATGAGCGTATACGGTTTTCTCCGTATTATAATAAAATAATTGAGTTGCGCACTTCTTTCCTGCTACCTGGATCGTTATTGACTTACTTGATTCTTATATGCTAAGCTGCTGCTTTTTGCCTGCTGCGTTTCATAGGTGGTCTCATAAAATTTGTTGTCACACACTCCTTATGCATAACATAACATTTACCTCATTAGAGTAAGCGACCTTGATAATTTTTATTTATTTATTTATTTATTTATTTATTTATTTACCTACGAGCAATCATTCTGGTCTGAATGATCATTTTAATTTATTTCATTCAAGAGGAGAGAGCTTTGCTATACTTAAAACTAGTGGTAGCAGGTGGCACTTAGCACGTCCCTACTATAATATATGTCAGCTCTTTCGGCTGTGGCCGTTCATGGCTCAATTAACTTAAAACTAACTTACATCTAAGGCAAATCTTGCTCTCCTACAATAAATGTGTTTTACTTAAGGTGCTCATATAAATCACTTATCTTGTTGTGGCAGGTCGACAGGGTGTTAGTCCTGTGCACTACTCTTACATACGTTGGTACTTCACACATAGTATGACAACTTCTAGTGTGTGTATATTTTCTTTTAGCAGCTTAACTTAACAGATATTTTCAATGGTTGACTCGGTATTTCTTCAAGTCTGCGTGATGAAACAATCCTTTTATTCGTCCAGATACAGGGTCAGCTAATAGATAGCAACCAATGTGCGGCTTTCTTAAGATAATATATGGTCCTTCATACAAGTGCTGCCACTTGCGATTCTTATGATGAATCAAAGATGGTTTGAAGTGGGTCTTTAATAGCACTCGTTCATTTATACGATACGATAAGACTTTGCTAATGTGTTTGTCATGCGCCTTTTTTCTTAGGTTGGCATGAGTGGTTAAAGATAAGAGAGCTTATTGGTTCCGCAGCTTCCCCGTGGAGGCCTAAAGAAGCTGCTAATGGTTTTCCGACTGGGGTGGAGCTGAAATGTCAGTTATTTTTACTTGACTAGTATTTTGCGACATACCAGGTCGAAAATTTGCCTGCGTATCCCATACGACTTGTGAATCTATTGATTGCGTGTTATTTGACATCGCGTTTGGTGCTTGGTTCGCCTGTGTGTAAAAAATAGTCAGATTTCCTTGGCTATTATAACCGGCGGTGTCAGGAAAAGCATCCGACGAATTGTCCTGACTATTGTTCCTGAACTGTTGGTTGGGTTGGTGAGAAAATGTCGCATTTTTCGGCTGTGAAAAATTAATTTGCTGAGAGGGAGTGAAGTGACTCGGTTGACTGTACTGTTGTGTATTGTTATAATTGTTCCATTTCTTTCCCTTGTGACGATTTCCATTATTCGTCTTGTTGTTCTGGTACTGGTAATTACCGTTATGATTTATCGGTGAATTACCGTATTGTTGCTGTGTGTTTTGATAAATCGGATTGTACCTATTCTGGTGTGGATGTTTGTTATATTGTTTTCCACTACGGCGGTTGAAACTGTTATGATTGCCGTAAGGCTGAGCGTTTGGTTGTCCCGTGTTATGTTGGTACGACATTCCATTGACGCAATTTGTTATGTGCTGCTGCGGAGCGGGCGGTCCATTATTATAATTATTCCGCGTGCTCGCACGCACATCCTCATAGATCATATCCAAATTGTCAAGAACAGAAAGAAAGGCTTCTAGGTCTTCTTCACTCACATTAACTAGTTTTTCTCTTATTGACACAGGAAGTTTTGACTTTAAGATCATGATTACATCTTTGGTTGAAATGGGCGTGTCCCAATACTGAATTTTACGTAGATATTTTTCAAAATAACGTCTCAAACCTCCTCCTTTGGTGTTGAAAGGTTCGGCGTTGTAAACTTCTTTTCGGAGTCTTTGTTGTATACCTGAACTCCAGAATTTATTCAAAAAATGCTTTTCAAAATCTGCATAGGTGTGACATTTGTTTATTATTTCTGTACCCCAAATTGGTCCTTCACCGTGTACATAGCCTAAGATGAACTGTATCCGCTGCCTGTCGTTCCATGATTCTGGAAAAGCGCCTGTGAATGATTTTAGAAATACCATTGGATGTATATTTCGTTTTTCAGGTATAAAAGTCTGAAAAGCTCTGTGTTTTAGCACACTCTCGTCTCGCATTAGTTCAACGAGTGTTAGTTGATCGGCATGACTACGTGACGTAGAAGTTTCGCCACGCGTATTATTTACTGTTGGTGAGAATTGTACCTGACACTCGGGATATTGACGATTATCGTGTTCTGGCGGTAGCGAATACTCACTTTGATTGTCACCTTGCAATTCCGTAACTTGTCGTTTTAGTTGATCTATATCATTGCTTAGCTGACGTTTCCATTCCGGAAGATCGTGGCTAAATGCTCGTCTGATTTCCCCTAATTCACTGGTTAAAGTGTTACCAGAAGTACCGGGAGCGGTTAAGATTTCTGCTGTAGCAGATTTAACCGTACCCTTTAGTTCAGCGTGTACCTTGCTGACAATGTACTGTTCTTTGGATTGCATCCACTCTTCAAATTCCCTATTAAGTATATTGCTTATACCGGTGTTGACATCTGCGATCTTTTTGTCAATATTGACATCGGATATTTGCTGAGCAAGGTCTTCGACTCGCTCGCCAACGTGGTTGACACTTTCTGTCAATTGACTTACTCTCTTTGAAACATCACTGTAATGTTTCAAAGAGTCACTCGCAGTTGATTTACACACATCTATTTGGGCCTGCATATCTATGAACTTGCTACCAATATTGGTCTCGGCGGATTCCACCATCGAAAGAACACTATCAATTTTTGCGTGTACGCTTGCGTTTAGCTCGCTTGCGTAAGCAGTGGTAATGGCTTTAATTTTTTCCTCCATGGTGTCATTCGAATTTTTGATTTGTGCTTGGATGTCCTCTATCCTTGATTCTAAACTGCTGAACCTGCTGTCACTTTGATTTGCTAACTGACTGATTTGCGTTCCAAGATTGTCACTTTGGTTTGTTAACTGACTGATTTGCGTTCCAAGATTGTCACTTTGGTTTGTTAACTGACTGATTTGCGTTCCAAGATTATCACTTTGGTTTGTTAACTGACTGATTTGCGTTCCAAGATTACCCATGTTTGCTTCAAAACTGGTTTTCATATCAGCAAACAATTTTAGTATATCTGACAGCGAGCATTCACGTGACTGCGACGCGGTCTGTGGCGCCGACAGCTCACGTGTCGCTTCGTCCTGTGTTGTTCCCTCACTACGAAATTCAGGTTTGTTTACACCCGCGCGCGGTCTAAGTTGCCTTGGTTGCTCATCAGCCATCGTAAATTTAAAGTAGTTACACTGCACGAGCTAGAAAAGATAATTTTTTTTTTCTAATTATGATTTTCACTTGTCAGGTGCGCCAAGGATTTCGCGTCCTGATTTCTCAGATATTGCTTGCGCGTTATAAACAATTGAAACTCTGACACACGAAAATGCCAATATGGCAACGAGAGAGATAAAATAAATGAAAAACACTTATAGAGCACTGAAACTGGCGGCCATTGTGATTTACTAAAATGCACAACAATGGAATTCTTGCTAACTATTTCTAATTATTGTAAGCGAAATGATGTGATAGAGGCGGATCTAATAGCAAAAGGAAACAGAAATTTGGAAATTAAATTGCTTGAGGAAAAGGAAAAAAGCGTAGAGAGTGAATGTCACGAGCCGACTGAATGCTCGGTACGCAAAGCTTCAAACGTAATGAAATATCGTACTCACATTAGTTGCCTTGCGCGCTGCTATTTATTGCTGTTGTGGATTCTTGCTGCGATTTTCTGCATATGCGTCCTTTTTTTTATCACTGGTTTTGGCTTCCAATTTTCTCCAGATGGTAGCATGAAAATAAAAAGAACAAATTAGTTTTTTAGTTAGGTCCCTGTTCGGGCGCCACATCTAGCAGAGATATTTTATTGCTGGAAGCTTTATTCGCCTGAGTCTGTCTGCTGCTTGTAACATACTGGCTTCTGCCATCCTGCGTCATCTGATTTCCGTGATAGTATTGTTACACTATGTCAAGCTGGGTTTCGATAATAAACAAGTCTTTTATTCTCCCCCCGGCTGCTCTTCATCGTCAACGTCTTTGCTTTGATAATCCTTAAGCCGCATTCTGTTTTGTGTATATTATCTGATACTTCAAATAGCTCTTCTCCCTTACCTCCAGCCACTAAGGTTATTCTTCCTGCTTTACTTTTCGGACAAAGAAGTTGAAAAACGTTGGTGATAATCTGCTACTGTCCCTCACAACCTTCTGAAGATGAATTTGCCTTTCTTGACCCTGCATTTTTAATACCCTCACTTGAGTTTTTAGGATGTTGTTTTTGTAGTTTAGACCAAATCTTGATTTTAAACATATTATTCCACCTTACATTGTCGAATAATTTATCTAGATCGAGCAGTGCTAAGAAAATACATTGGTACTGACTACTTCTCTGATGCAGCTCTCCACACTGCTCCATTCTGTGTAAGCCTTTTCATCTCTGGATAACTACTGCAACACACATTTTTCTGAAACTGTTTACATTAATCGTCTTTTGGTCCCCCACTGTGGTTTTTACAGTCCATAATTACCTTCAGTACTAAACTGAGGACTCCTTGACGTTTCAGAGAGTGTTCTAGCAACCAATATCTTCTATAATCAAGTTATGTCACAAGTTTATTTTCTCCCTAATTCTGTTCAGTACCTCCTCGTTGATTAAATTTATATTCGATGTTAAAAAATTTTTCTTCTGCAGATTCGCTTTTCTTGCATTCCCGTTTTACGGTTTACATTCTCTCTGCTTCGGCCATAATAAGTTATTTTACTGCCCAAATAACAAGACTCATTTATTACTATTAGTGTCTGATTTCCTAATCCAGTTCCTAAAGCTTCGCATGATATAATTCGATTACATTCCATTACTCTTGATTTGCTTTTGTTGAGATTCATCTTATACGCTCTTTTCAAGACACTGTCCATTCAGTTCAATTGCACTTCGAAGTCCTTAGCTGTCTCTGCCAGAATTACAATGCCATCTGCCAACTGCATAGTTTTTTCAGAATAAGAACCAGTCTTGGTTGTGAAACTATTTAATATCAATGACGCATTTCACCCTTTTTGAGCGTCATCAAATTGTGCAAAAGTAGCTAGATATGTAACCCAATTATTTTTGCACAACCTGTTGATGCCCCAAAAGGGTGAAACACGTCATTGATATTAGTTAACTTATCAACCGACACTGTTTTTACACTCCTGGAAATTCAAATAAGAACACCGTGAATTCATTGTCCCAGGAAGGGGAAACTTTATTGACACATTCCTGGGGTCAGATACATCACATGATCACACTGACAGAACCACAGGCACATAGACACAGGCAACAGAGCATGCACAATGTCGGCACTAGTACAGTGTATATCCACCTTTCGCAGCAATGCAGGCTGCTATTCTCCCATGGAGACGATCGTAGAGATGCTGGATGTAGCCCTGTGGAACGGCTTGCCATGCCATTTCCACCTGGCGCCTCAGTTGGACCAGCGTTCGTGCTGGACGTGCAGACCGCGTGAGACGACGCTTCATCCAGTCCCAAACATGCTCAATCCGGAGATCTTGCTGGCCAGGGTAGTTGACTTACACCTTCTAGAGCACGTTGGGTGGCACGGGATACATGCGGACGTGCATTGTCCTGTTGGAACAGCAAGTTCCCTTGCCAGTCTAGGAATGGTAGAACAATGGGTTCAATGACGGTTTGGATGTACCGTGCACTATTCAGTGTCCCCTCGACGATCACCAGTGGTGTACGGCCAGTGTAGGAGATCGCTCCCCACACCATGATGCCGGGTGTTGGCCCTGTGTGCCTCAGTCGTATGCAGTCCTGATTGTGGCGCTCACCTGCACGGCGCCAAACACGCATACGACCATCATTGGCACCAAGGCAGAAGCGACTCTCATCGCTGAAGACGACACGTCTCCATTCGTCCCTCCATTCACGCCTGCCGCGACACCACTGGAGGCGGGCTGCACGATGTTGGGGCGTGAGCGGAAGACGGCCTAACGGTGTGCGGGACCGTAGCCCAGCTTCATGGAGACGGTTGCGAATGGTCCTCGCCGATACCCCAGGAGCATCAGTGTCCCTAATTTGCTGGGAAGTGGCGGTGCGGTCCCCTACGGCACTGCGTAGGATCCTACGGTCTTGGCGTGCATCCGTGCGTCGCTGTGGTCCGGTCCCAGGTCGACGGGCACGTGCACCTTCCGCCGACCACTGGCGACAACATCGATGTACTGTGGAGACCTCACGCCCCACGTGTTGAGCAATTCGGCGGTACGTCCACCCGGCCTCCCGCATGCCCACTATACGCCCTCGCTCAAAGTCCGTCAACTGCACATACGGTTCACGTCCACGCTGTCGCGGCATGCTACCAGTGTTAAAGACTGCGATGGAGCTCCGTATGCCACGGCAAACTGGCTGACACTGACGGCGGCGGTGCACAAATGCTGCGCAGCTAGCGCCATTCGACGGCCAACACCGCGGTTCCTGGTGTGTCCGCTGTGCCGTGCGTGTGATCATTGCTTGTACAGCCCTCTCGCAGTGTCCGGAGCAAGTATGGTGGGTCTGACACACCGGTGTCAATGTGTTCTTTTTTCCATTTCCAGGAGTGTATATGGAAATAATTCGAAAACGGTTGCCGTAATACCCTGACACGATGGAATGGAACGATTTTTCGCATAGTTTTTATTTCTGTTCCCTTCTGGTAGACGAAGATGAATTATCTGATCAAAAATATCCGGACATCTATTAGTGGACGTTAATATGGGTGACCCTTTGCCTTTATGGGGGCTTGAACTCTGATGGAGGGGCTTTCAAAGAGAGGTCTGAATGTCTTTGGAGGTATGGTGGCCCATTCTTCCTCATGAACCGAAACTAGACAATGCACTGATGTTGGACGCTGGGGTGTTGAGGTAGGTCGACTTTCTGACTCATCTCAAGGGTGTTCCATTGGACTCAGGTCGGGACTCAGGGCAAGCCAGTCCGTTTGAGGAATGTTACTGTCCACAAAGCAAAGCCTTGCAGTTGCTACGTTATGAAAGGAGGCATCGTCATGCATATACAATCATAGTATCCGAACCGTTATTGAGTCGAGTATAGTATACAATGAGGCAAACTGTGTTCGTATCCTTCCGCATTTGGCATTTTCCTAACCAAAATAACGCGACCATATCCTAACCATGAAAAATACCCAAATACCGTAACATCATCTCCTCCGTACTTGGCGCTACCAAGACGATAAGTCATCTTTTCCAGGCATTTGCCAAACACCAATCCTTCTACCGGATTGTTGCACGGTATAGAGTGAGACGAGCACTGGAGGACGCGACACACTGCGTTTTCGCAGGGGGTCTGCACTTCCGCGAATACGGAGAGCGTCGTACATCAATGGGCTTCAGCGCCTGGCGGAGCGACTGACCTCGAACGAGTTTCGCCTGTTGTATGGAGGCCGAAACGACCTGCGAGCCTCCTGAGTGTCGCTACAGTTTATGTGTTTACCGTTCCAGTGCGTCTGGAACGAAGACTGCTGGCGCCGATTGACTGTATTGTCTTCACGATTCTGAGAACACTTGTGGTCCGTGCCCGGCTGGGCGCGACTGTCTGGCACCAGTTGGCCGGAGGTCTTGGCGTGCTGTTTTCGTAGCGGTCAAACGGCTAGTTCAGTTCCCCGAACTAAATAGCAGAGGCATGATTGGTCAACTGAGGCCAGTTACGTCATATATCCCTGCTTGAAGTAAGAGGGAATGGTCGCTATTGGCGCGAAAGATGTTCTAAGATAGTGTCGGGGAATTTTGGAATCGGCACTGAACGCTGATTCGCGGCTTTTCGAGGGTAGTGGGGAGGTTAATAATGTTGGCTTCGCTCTTGCGTTGTGCGGGTTCATGGCATTCACGATCTGATCTTCGTCGGAATCGGACGGTCTTGCAACTTTGTCACACTTTTTCGGAATCGCTGTGGAGCATGACTTTGGTCATACTCCAGTTTCATTCTGCGACTTAAGACTCAGACTCTTACTCTGGGTTTTCGCACTTGTACTGGCAGGGCGAGTGTGTCTCTGTGTCTCTTTCTGGAGATACATCCTTGTGCATCGAGGAGTTTCTCTGCTTCGGCCACGCCAGCAGAACTAAGAAAGCTCGGACAGCATAAGAGGTCATGGGTTGAAACAGAGTTGCTGCACTCCAGGAGTCGGAGCCTACATCATCAGAACGCTGCCTGCTGACGACGTGCTGCAGGTTTCTGGACTGGTAAAGTATTTTGTGGCTCCGGCATTGTAGGAACTATCATTTTTATACTGAAGTTCTCAGTAACACGTGCGCTCGCTTTGCTACAAATCCACCTTGTTTGTTTCTCCATGCGTTCCCATCTCTCGATACTAAGCGTGATACTGCATTAAAGTCAGGAGAGTAATATTTGAATAATTAAAACCTCCAATCACTATCGTCAATCTATTGCGTCACACAGAGTAGGAGCGCCTTGATCTCGAGCCAACTCTTATTCTTATAACAGTTCAGTATAGCCTCTCCTTTAGCCTACTCTTCGTATCGACATCCAAGTAACTTTGCGTTCTGATATATAATAAATCTCATCGTAAAATTTAATCCGCACATAATTTCGTAGATAGATGCAGATTCCCATTTCCTGTCGATTATTTTGCTAAAATTCCCTTTTTTTACTGAGTGGATTACGATATTTATTGAATTGTTGTGAGTGTGCACTCCTTATTTTACCAATTAGCAATGTTCACCATCAACTCCGTCCGTTACCGTTGTGCACATAATTAATTAGGTGGTAGGTAAGGAGGGGGTGTAGTACATGTCTAATTCTCATGCAAAATCTGCCAGAATTAAAGAGGTACAAACTCTTCTCCACGCCGGCACCTCGCAAGCCGGCTTTGAAGATGCAAAAAATCGAGACTGACTCCAGGTTAAATACCCCAACTCATGAAGCATGCGAAAGATAATACAGGGTTCAGAACTCCCGGCGTTCAACAAAATATCTCGTCAGCGTAGACAGTATTGTGTCGGATAGACGGTGCGTACGGTAGAACAACGCCGCACTGAACATGAGAAACGTACCCAGAGAAATCGTTTCCTGGGACTGCTCAGTTAAAGAAGCAATTAAAATCAAAAGATCTGATAGGCCCATAAAAAGACGATGAGTTGCACGCAGCCGAGGACAGCGTGGAACAGCGAGGTTGAAGCGGAGCTGCAGAAGGAAGACGAAAACCTTGCCTTTCACGGCGATATACCGAGCACCGGTTACGTCACGGCTGTGTATGGCGAAGATCCGTAGCCACACGATAATTAGCTCTTGGCTATGACGGAGGAGCATTCTGTCGAAAGCTCGTGAACGTTCACTGAGGAGACAAAAGTAATGGAATAGTTGGCTCTGAGCACTATGGGACTTAACATCTGAGGTCATCAGTCCCCTAGAACTCAGAACTACTTAAACCTAACTAACCTAAGGACAGCACACACATCCATGCCCGAGGCAGGATTCGAACCTGCGGCCATAGCGGTCGCGCAGTTCCAGACTGAAGCGCCTAGAACCGCTCGGCCACACCGGCCGGCCATGGAATAGTAATATGCACATATACAGATGGCGGGAGTACCGCGTACACAAGATATGAAAGGGCAGTGCATTGGCGGAGCTGTCGTTTACACTCAGGTGATTCATGTGACGTGGCTATGGCCGCAAGACGGGAATTAAGGACTTTGAACGCTGAGTGGTAGTTGGAGCTAGACGCATGGGACTTCGTGAATCGTTAGGGAACTCAATATTCCGAGATCCACAGTGTGAAGAGCGCGCTGAGCATACCAAATTACAGGCATTGCCTCTCGCTACGGACAAAGCAGTGGCCGACAGCCTTTACTTAAAGACAGAGAGCAGCAGATAAGCAACAGTGCCTGATAAAACCGAAGAAATCAGTGTGGGACGTATCTGTTCGGATAGAAATTTTGTGTTAATGGACTACGGCAGTAGAAGACCGACGAGAGGGCCTTTGCTAACAACACTTCACCTGGAGCGTCTCTAGAGTGTGACGTAGACGAAGCCATGGACCTAAGTTATCAACAAGGCACTGTGCAAGCTGGTCGTGGCTCAATAATGGTAGGGGCAGTCTTTCAATGAAATGGACTAGGTCCTCTGGTTCAACAGAACCAATCATTGGCTAGAAATGTTTATGTTTGGCTTCTTCGAGACCGTCTATTGGCACTCATGGACTTCATGCTTCCAAACAACGATAGAATTTTTGTTGGTGGCAATGCACCATGGGACCGGGCCACAGCTGTTCGCGATTGGTTTGAAGAACATTCTGAAAAATTCGAGCGAATGTTTAGACCACACAGGCCTCCCGATATGAATCCCACCTAACATTTATGGGACATAATGGAAAGCTCAGTTAGTGCACAAAATCCAACACCGGCAACATTTACGCAATTATGGAAGCCTATGGCAGCAGCATGACTCAATATTTATTTGTGTGTGGGGCTAACGCTATAGATACAGCAATAAGGAATAGCGCAGTAGGCAGTACAGTTGAAGAGGAATGGACATCTCTAAAAAGGGCCATCACAGAAGTTGGGAAGGAAAACATAGGTACAAAGAAGGCAGCTGCGATGAAACCATGGGTAACAGAAGAAATACTTCAGTTGATTGATGAAAGGAGGAAGTACAAACATGTTCCGGGAAAATCAGGAATACAGAAATACAAGTCGCTGAGGAATGAAATAAATAGGAAGTGCAGGGAAGCTAAGACGAAATGGCTGCAGGAAAAATGTGAAATCATCGAAAAAGATATGATTGTCGGAAGGACAGACTCAGCATACAGGAAAGTCAAAACAACCTTTGGTGACATTAAAAGCAACGGTGGTAACATTAAGAGTGCGACGGGAATTCCACTGTTAAATGTAGAGGAGAGAGCAGATAGGTGGAAAGAATACGTTGAAAGCCTCTATGAGGGTGAAGATTTGTCTGATGTGATAGAAGAAGAAACAGGAGTCGACTTACAAGAGATAGGGGATCCAGTATTAGAATCGGAATTTAAAAGAGCTTTGGATGACTTACGGTCGAATAAGGCAGAAGGGATAGATAACATTCCATCAGAATTTCTAAAATCATTGGGGGAAGTGGCAACAAAACGACTATTCACGTTGGTGTGTAGAATATATGAGTCTGGCGATATACCATCTGATTTTCGGAAAAGCATCATCCACACAATTCCGAAGACGGCAAGAGCTGACAAGTGCGAGAATTATCGCACAATCAGCTTAACAACTTATGCATCGAAGCTGCTTACAAGAATAATATACAGAAGAATGGAAAAGAAAATTGAAAATGCGCTAGGTGACGATCAGTTTGGCTTTAGGAAAAGAAAAGAGACGAGAGAGGCAATTCTGACGTTACGGCTAATAATGGAAGCAAGGCTAAAGAAAAATCAAGACACTTTCATAGGATTTGTCGACCTGGAAAAAGCGTTCGACAATATAAAATGGTTTAAGCTGTTCGAGATTCTGAAATAAGTAGGCGTAAGCTATAGGGAGAGACGGGTCATATACAATATGTACAACAACCAAGAGGTTCAAATGGCTCTGATCACTATGGGACTCAACTGCTGAGGTCATAAGTCCCCTAGAACGTAGAACTACTTAAACCTAACTAACCTACGGACATCACACACATCCATGCCCGAGGCAGGATTCGAACCTGCGACCGTAGCGGTCGCGCGGTTCCATACTGTAGCGCCTAGAACAACCAAGAGGGAATAATAATTGTGGACCATCAAGAACGAAGTGCTCGTATTAAGAAGGGTGTAAGACAAGGCTGTAGCCTTTCGCCCCTACTCTTCAATCTGTACATCGAGGAAGCAATGATGGAAATAAAAGAAAGGTTCAGGTGTGGAATTAAAATACAAGGTGAAAGGATATCAATGATACGATTCGCTGATGACATTGCTATCCTGAGTGAAAGTGAAGAAGAATTAAATGATCTGCTGAACGGAATGAACAGTCTAATGAGTACGCAGTATGATTTGAGAGTAAATCGGAGAAAGACGAAGGTAATGAGAAGTAGTAGAAATGAGAACAGCGAGAAACTTAACATCGGGATTGATGGTCACGAAGTCAATGAAGTTAAGGAATTCTGTTACCTAGGCAGTAAAATAACCAATGACGGACGGAGCAAGGAGGACATCAAAAGCAGACTCGCTATGGGAAAAAAGGCATTTCTGGCCAAGAGTAGTCTACTAATATCAAATGCCGGCCTTAATTTGAGGAAGAAATTTCTGAGGATGTATGTCTTGAGTACAGCATTGTATGCTAGTGAAACATGCACTGTGGGAAAACCGGAACAGAAGAGAAATGGCTCTGAGCACTATGGGACTCAACTGCTGAGGTCATTAGTCCCCTAGAACTTAGAACTAGTTAAACCTAATTAACCTAAGGACATCACAAACATCCATGCCCGAGGCAGGATTCGAACCTGCGACCGTAGCGGTCCTGCGGTTCCAGACTGCAGCGCCTTTAACCGAACGGCCCCTTCGGCTGGCGAACAGAAGAGAATCGAAGCATTTGAGATGTGGTGCTATAGACGAATGTTGAAAATTAGGTGGACTGATAAGGTAAGGAATGGTGAGGTTCTATGCAGAATCGGAGAGGAAAGGAATATGTGGAAAACACTGATAAGGAGAAGGGACAGGATGATAGGAAATCTGCGAAGACATGAGGGAATGACTTCCATGGAACTAGAGGGAGCTGTAGAGGGCAAAAACTGTAGAGGAAGACAGAGATTAGAATACGTCAAGCAAATAATTGAGGACGTAGGTTGCAAGTGCTACTCTGAGATGAAGAGGTTAGCACAGGAAAGGAATTCGTGGCGGGCTGCATCAAACCAGTCAGTAGACTGATGACAAAAAAAAGGGGGGCTTCCAATGACCTGTTGAGTCCCTGAAACGTCGAGTTGCCGCACTACACCGGGTAAAACGAGGTCCGACATGGTATTATCAGGTACCCCATGACTTTTGTTACCTCAGTGTAAAAAGAGTTGGCATTGCAGAATGCCATTAATCTGGTCCTCCGGCTCTTATTGACTAACGGAGCGAGCTGAGATTGGCAACATCTCGGTTTGCGGAATTTATGTTAATTTATACATATCTTCGTTCTTCAAAATGTCATGATGCTTGAGCACGAACATGTTTCATAATTCTACAACAGACTGGCGCCAACAAATGAGGCCTATAACTATGTGTGCATCTATCTGGCGACTCTCCTTGAAAACTGGAATCATATGTGTTTTTTTTTCATTCGCTTGGCACCCTTAATTGCTCCAGGAAGCTACGATAGTCTGCTGCTGGAAGGAAAAAAGTTGGTTCACATTCTCTTTGTAGAATGGCATTTTTTATATATATTCCATTCCACTATTCACGACATTTCTAGTGAGTAAAAGTCCACAGCGATTGATTTTTTTGAAAGTAGTGTAATTATCCGGCAGAATCACGTTTCTATCTAGAGGAATGACCAGTTTTGGCCTACTTCGGCCATCCTCAGATCACAAAATTCAGGCTATGGTTAATCACACCACTGCATAAGCCACGTTGGCAGTGACGTGGTTGTACCACGGCCTGTATTTTATGATCCGTGATAGCTGATGCAGATTGAGCCGTGCATGGGGTACTGCCGCCTCGTCTTCTTATTCCATTTACTAGCGTCACTAACTCCCTGCCTTACTTTCCCGTGAGCGGCAGCAGCAGCGTGTATCGATAAGTGCACTGTCGTACCATCTCTGGAGCGACCGATAGTATTTCCAGGTCATCATGTGTCTGGAAGTCAGGTGGGTGACGGACCGGCAGTGCAGTAGGGACGCAGCAGCAGTGAAGACGGGGACGGAGCGCCTGTGAGGCGCGGACAGCCAGTGCACGCCGACCGCTGGAGACGAACATGAACTGTCCGACGGAGGGAGATCGGAACGAGGCGACCGTTGGTTGGTCGTTGGGTAGGTCGTCTCATCGACCGACGTATATTTGGTCCTTTCACCGTTTCCGGGCCTGGGCAGTCAGTCGGTTAGCGTGGAGCAGCAAGGAAGTCTCCGTCGCGCACTCTGCAGCCGGGGCTGCTGGCGCTGTGCAGGCGCGGTTGGAGTGTGAGGTGCTGCTTGCAGGTGCTACAAAGTTCGTCGCCCACCGATCTCGGACATGAAAGTCGAGTCCTCACTTAACCTACTACCGAGCCTCAAATGTTTACATTTCTTCGTTTGATCCTGGTAGTCGCTTTTGGGACATTCCCGCGAGCAACAAGGATGTGTATTCAAGTCGGCCAAGATTCCAGCCGTCTTCCTGTGGAGTTCAACTTAATTTATTCCCTGCTTTTGAAGTTGACCAGCGGTATCTTCTGCCTTGTGGCCGCTGACGTTCCGGGTACCTGCCCTGGTCGTTGATGAAATTTTCGGCAGTGTATTTTCCTCGTTGTGTTGTTGCTGTCCAGTGTGGCGTGTATTTCGACAGCTGAGGTGTTGTTGATCGTTGTGGGCGCCAATATTCTGTGTGTCGTTGTAATGAAATCTTGTGGTCGTTTCGCTTGTTGCTTGGAGTGGAACTGATTTTGCTGATTGGTCGGTCGGCTGTGTGTCGGTTGGGTTGCCTTCAGATTAAGAAGTTGTTGGACAGGCTGCCTGTCTCACATAAATGGGCGTTAGTGTTACAGTCCCAGGCCGACCCTTGGAAAATTATGAGCGCCGTTCCTTGGGTGTTACATAATAGTTTGGGTTTTAGTTATTTGGTTGATGTGTGGCTTTCAGCCGACTATCAATATCTCTTAAATTAATGTTTTAATCTTGCCCTTAAGGCATGAGATTGTTATTCTTTATAGGGGCCTTCAGCCGAATTTTATATGAAATGTTTTAAGATAATGCCTTCTCCCTTTCCTATTTCTAGGGCTTAAGCCGTTAAATTATTTGCTGATGTGCTGCCTTCAGCCTAGTTTTTATATCTCTTAAATTAAAGTTCTTGTCTTGCCCTTAAGGCATATGATTGTTGTGCTTTTGTATGGGGCCTTCAGCCGAATTATGCATGAAATGTTTTAATATAAGCCCATCTGCCCTTTGATTGAAACTTTTCTTATTGCTTAATATGCGGCCTCCAGCCACGTTCCATTAAAATTAAATTGCTAAGGCCTTCAGCCTGTTTAGATTGAAGATTTATAAAATATTCTTGGGTGAAACCTCCAGAAGAACCTTGTATTTCAATTTCTTGTTTAGGCCTTGTTTCTTGTATTTCGAGAGTGGCTTTCAGCCGATGTAAAGTTAATCAAAGGAGGTCGATTAAAGTTTTGAGTGTTCTGCATCCTTGTTGTAATATTGTGTGTTGATATATAAAGTTTGTATGCTGAGTGAAACTGACAGGCCCCTTTCTACTACCTAATCCGCTCTGTCCTGCTAACCCAGGCATTTCGCAGGTGTTGAGAAAGTGGTAATAATGTATCACGGCCTGTATATTATGGTCTGAGGATGGCACATGCAGATCGAAACCGGTCACTACGTTAGAAGGAAGGAAGCAAGATTAGAGCTTAAAGTCCCATCGACATCTAGGTCACTGGAGATGGAACACAAGCTCGGATTGTTTCAAGTACTAGGTAAGGAAATCAGCTGTACCCTTTGAATGTAACCATCTCGGGATTTACCTCGAGCGATTTAGGGAAATTACAGAAACCTAGATCTAGACGGTCGGACGTGGATTTGACCGTCTTTCTCCCGAATGCGTCACAGATGTGCTAACCACTGCACACTCCGCACGGTCTTTAAGGTAGAAATAAATGTGGTTGCAAGGTACCGCACTATGCCTGCAAGTGAGACCAAGTGTTGTTACTATGTGCCATCGTTTATTAGAATGCACCACGTGGACAGTATATAATCTGATGAGATCACTAAAAAGAAGAGTCCTAAATTAAAAAAAAATATATACATATATTTCTTACTAGTTGGTTTCTTCTTGTGAACCTATACTACAACAGCAGAACTTGCAACTCTAAAGCGTCAGCTCTTCTTTTTTGTTACATACCAACGTGTTCACAACGCCCGGATATTATGTCAAGGTCGATTCACACTTGACGGAACGTCACAGCACGTCAAAATGTTCTGCCCTGTAGCTGAAATGGCGACGCTGCTGTTGACAAGGTGCGCCCCTTTATTTGCTCGTATTCTGTCCATATTTTGGAGTTCTGCGCGTGTACCTGTAGTTGCTGTTGCTTGTGCATTTCAGTTCTGTTTTTCATTTTATTTACAGTCACAAGTTTGTGGAATATTTTATTTGTAATTCTGTTATTTTATTTTAGATTTATATGTGGAATTCGACGAATGTTTAATCGTGATGGTTTGTTCTCGCTCTGAACACCGTCGCTACAGTGAGGCAGTGCGAAAGGAAACTGTATGTAGAGAAATAGAGCACGAAATGGGAAGACTCTTGTAAGCCTATATTCCTAAATATTTTCGCAACATGGATCAATGTTTGAAAGGGGTTGAATTGAGTATGCATCATGCACCAGAGAAACAAGTTACACCGCGCTATAAATCGAGCTGTTTCGTGGATTTCAGAGATACACAGCTGTTAATTAACAAAGAAAACAAATTTCCTGTATTAGTCTGCGATCATTGTGAATAATTTGTGAATAAAACCGTCTAGACCGTTTGATAAGGTGTCCGAAATTAAAGCAGCAAATCGCTATTTCCCCGTCCTGTGTCTAATTCACGATATAATCATACAGAATGTCAACAGACGTCCGTACGATCGTGTTCTGCGCGAAAGACGGTATTACTGTCAATGGACGACCACGCCAAAGGTGACATCAAGACACATATCAAACGGGGTAGTCCGACACCCACAATCGATATGTGCACAGTCACGGACGGTGCAATATGGCATAGAGATGATGCCTACCACACTCTCAACGGTGGAGGGCCACAGGAAGAATGGAAACAGGACATTTGTAAAATGATGTGGCCCTATGGCTTAACGCAGGGGCGGGAAAACGTTGCACGCGGCTCATGAGCACACAGCGCTGCACGTGTGCTGCTCGCGTGCAATCGTCGAACCGGACAGTGCTGACAGCCTGCAGGTTGCGGCAGTGTAGTACCAGGCTAAGCTGCGAACGTTGAAGCGAAGCGACAACTACGTAGTGAACGTTGTATTTCAATAACCGGAAAATGCAGAGTGTATCAAGGAAACGGAGAATTGGAGATTTGCTATCTTTTAAATAGGAATGGGAGAATCATTTGTTCTCTGTGGAAAAACGTGAAAATTGGAAATGTATAATATGTGACAGTATTCTCGCTGGTGAGCGGAAGTTTAATATTGAACGCCAGTATAATAAATTTCAGTATGTTGCCGTTCTTAGTGCAATAAAAGAGGAATTTCTCAAGCGATTTGGGGATATATCTTACTTATCCCAAGGTTTTGAATAGTTCTCGAGAGAATCTGGTTTCTGTAGATGATATTCATCTCTGTTTGCAAATGGAATTAATAGATCTACAGTGTAATTCTCGTCTGAGAGACAAGTTCCTTTTGGCAAGACGTGTAATAGATCTTTATCACGACTTTCCACGGCTGGAGTTTCCTCGTCTCCATCGTGAAGCCATGAAGATAGTCAATGCTGGGCTCGACATACTTTTGTGAGAGATTTTTTTCTGTTATGAAAATTAATAAGTATCGGTTAAGAGCAAACATCAGTAATGAAAATTTACGTAACTGTTTGCGTTTGTCTGTACGTAGAAATTATGTTCCAGACATTAAACGTATTGTAAACTCCACCTGTGATAATTAAACAAAACGTATCGTAGGTAATAGGTACTCTTTCAAACCATGATTACTTTCAAACACTCCTACTAACCTTATTCCTTCATTTAATAAAGCAGGCCAGGAAACAAAATGCATTACAGGGGAAGAAGCGGAGAGACGGTATGGTGGGGAGGGGTGAGAAGCGGGTGGCCAGCTTGCCCCTGTGTGCATGCAGAACACCTGTTAACTGCACACCTGCATGTGCACCGCACACGTGCAGAATTCCTGCCCGCCCCTGGCTTACCGTGAATCGTTCTGTTGTTTCTCGGATGTGGCGACAGTTTATGGAGACCGAAACTGAACCCAGAAGACCAGGACAGGGCCGCCCACTTATGTTACCAGAAGGAGAGGACCATTATTCGGCTGCAAGGGCACGACGATGCCGCCATAGCCGCGCGTGGTAGCCGCGCCGTCTTGGCGTCTTGCCACGGTTCGCGCGGCTCCCCGTCGGAAGTTCGAGTCCTCCCGCGGGCATGTGTGTGTGTGTGTGTGTTTTGTCCTTAGCGTAAGTTAGTTTATGTTAGATTATGTACTGTGTAACCTATGGCCGATGACCTCAGCAGTTTGGTCCTGTAGGAAATTGACACAAATTTGAAATACCGCCTTAGTACTGAACGGCAACTGGCATCTGACCTCGCAGCACCAAATGGATGAGTTTTATCGACGCAGACGGTGTACAGATGGCTTCGGCAAAGTGTAATATTCGCTGATGATACTGTTCTCCTCAATGAAAGTGAAAAAGAATTGCTGGATCTTCTAATGCGGACAGAATACAGACTGAGAATAAATCTAAGATAGACGGAAGTAATGAGAATTATCAGAAATAAATACAGTGAGAAACTTATCATCAGAACTGAGGATCACGAAGTAGACAAAGTTGAGAAATTCTGCTACCTAGGCAGCCGAATAACCCATGACGGACGGAGCGAGGAGGACATAAAAAGCAGACTAGCACTGGCAAAAAGGGAAATCCTCGTCAAGAGAAGTCTGCTAATATCAAACATATGTCTTAATCTGTGGAAGAAATGTCTGAGAATGTCCATTTGGAGCACAGAATTGTATGGTAGCGAAACATGGATTGTGGGAAAACCGGAACAGAAGAGAATCGACGCTTTTGAGATCTGGCGCTAAAGAGAAAAAAATGGTTCAAATGGCTCTAAGCACTGTGGGACTTAACATCTGAGGTCATCAGTCCCCTAGACTTAGAACTATGTAAACCTAACTAACATAAGGACATGACACACATCCATGCCGGAGGCAGGATTCGAATCTGCGACCGTAGCAGCAGCGCGGTTCCGGACTGAAGCGTCTAGCACCGCTCGGCCACAGTGGCCGGCGGCGCTAAAGAGAATTTTGAAACTTAGGTGGACTGTTAAAGTAAGGAAAGAGGAGGTTGTTCGCAGAATCGGCGAGGAAATAATGTATGGAAAACACTGAAATCAAGAAGGGACAGGATGATAGGATATGTGTTTAGACATCAGAGAATAACTTCCATGGTACTAGTGGGAGCTGTAGAGGCTAAACGCTGTAGAGGAAGACGGAGGCTGAAATACATCGGGGAAAAAACTGAAGACGTATGTTTCTAGTGCAACTCTGAGGTGAAAAGGTTGGCATGCCGCATCAAACCAGTCGGAAAATGAAAAATGAATGATTAAAAAAAAATCTGTCATGAATGATCGAAAAGGGTGTCTGGTGAGTATTTTATGAACCAGTTAATAGTACATGGAATTCTGTCAAGAGTGGATCCGCCTTTACTCGTACTTTTGAAATAAACCGGGGATATATCGCGTAAATTCTAACGTCTGACGGTGTGGACGATCTGCAGAATATTTCTATTAAGGAAGGTTTGAAAATAACTTTTTAGTTATGTCCTGTTGTCTACAACAAACAAAACTTGAGGCTTTAAGCTGGTATTGTATGTGAATTTAGTTTTTTTCTGAAATTGCACCTATCAGCTTACGACAAATTATCTCCTTAACGACAGACTTTCAGAAGAAGTATACCAAACTGTTTAAAGGTGTAATTAGTCTAAATCAATGAGAAAGTCGCACGTAACTGCTCTGGGTAAGATGCTAGTGGAGGTAGTTTGCAGTTACCGTCCTTCTGTTATGAACAATTGTTTATCTCTGTCGCGTGAATGATAGTGACGAGATTTTAGATTACTTGACAAAAACCAGGTGCAAGCACTTCTTGGTCATATGACTGGGATCAACAGTGTCTCGATTAAGCGAAAAGTGTTATTTTATCGCGCAGACCAAGCATGGAAAATTGTCGCTCTAAATGTTTTCGGAGACAGGTGTGACGGCTTGCTGTTGACGTCATTAAAATTAATGAGGATAAGGAGGAGGAAAGAGTGACAGTCTCGGTGGAGGAGACGACGGAACGTGCCTCCAGGAATCTGCATTTAACTCCGAGGTACGGCGGGAGGACACTAGTCTTAGGGGCCCGTATTCTTCAACGTACCCAAAAGCTGAAACAACGTGCTCGGACGGCGATGATATTCGTAAAGATATTATTAGCCACAATGTTTGGAATATCACGAACAGTACAGCTGAAAAACTACTCTGCAGGAATTTCATTGCTTTTTTTGGCGCGTACTGGATTTCAGCGTTAACAAAAGAAAAAAAAGAAAAAAACTCGCGGGAAAAAGTAAACCACCTACGGAATTAAGATTCCAAAAAAAGTCATATAGAAAGAGTGGAGGATAGGTGGGAACGGGTGACACTACGTAAAATTTACATCGAAAAATGGAGGATAGACCTTGTTGTGGACAGTGGATTCCGTAAACGGGACGTAGACTCATAAACGGTAATGAACGGCTAAACGCCACCAGACATGCTGTGTGAGCAAGATTGTCGAACGAAAGTGCTGATCGCTGACTAGCACATCTCAGACCAGTACTGGAAGCAGAACGCTTTATCAGATACAGTTGCCACCTCCATCTTTCTGTTTCACGTGGGCACTGTGGGACCTCACCTTCGTTTGGTTTTATCGGATGCTGCAGTTTGGCTTCGTTTGGTTTTATCGGATACTACACTTTGGTGTCAAGTTAGCGTTACTATGTACATGGTGTCCCACCTAATACTACGACCTTGCATATTTCCAAATTGAAACAAAATGTGGAAAACGCAATTTGAGACGATTGTCTGGGGCTCACACCATGGGCAACAATGCGCAATCCGTAAACGTAAACATCACTTTCTACACAAAATTACGTGTATTTAAATTGCGCATGTATATTTGTTTCAACCGAAATGAAAACTAGTGGTATAATTTATTTATACGACTTGGTTTTTGTTTCCTAAATGCAATTATTAGTGGCCTAGAGCACGTAGGAACTTCACGTTTGTGCATTACATCCAGCACGGAAAACACAAATAACCAGAAATCTCACGTCCGATGAAACGGCGTCGCTTCAACAGATGTTTGAAGTGCCCACTCTTTGCATCAGTATGCTTTCGGAGACGGCGAACAAGCGAGCGTTGCGTAAATTGTTTCTACGGATATTGCCGAAAACGCAGCGGTAATACGTTGTTGGATATTCTTTGCTTTCGGTGAGGGTGATACACACTGTCTTTCACTGCGCCCAAGAGAAAGAAGTATAATGGCGGCGTCACGTAGGGGGACTGGGCTGACCAGCTTACAGGAACCCCAACCCCCCACCCCGTCCTGTCAAACTGTTTAGAAACATTGCATTCAGAACATTTCTGGAAAAACGTGCGCAATGTGCGGGGCGTCCATCATGCTGTAAGCACACTGATAGACACGTTTCCAATTCCACGTCTATAAATTAACGTAAGATCTCGTTTTTTGCATTACTGAAGTTCGGCGTATCGACTAGACGAAAGCAAACATAACAATCCATATCGAAACAGGGAAAGCAATGTCCTAATAGCACGTGAAATGCGTTGCAGCGTGTTTTCTTATTTGACACCGACAGCAGAGCGGCAGCCCCGATCAGGAGATACTAGCAGACTGAAAGGTATAGAGAGAACCTGTATGCTGATACTGGTCTGTACGCAGCAGGCTTCAGGACGGTGCAAGCAACCGTCGCTCTGCGCTTTATGGCAGAAATTGTGGCCACGTTCTCATCCTCTGAAGTTCAAATGGCTCTGAGTACTATGGGACTTAACATCTGTGTTCATCAGTCCCATAGAACTTAGAACTACTTAAACCTAACCAACCTAAGGATGTAACACACATCCATGCCCGAGGCAGGATTCGAACCTGCGACCGTAGCGGTCGCGCGGTTCCAGACTGAAGCGCCTAGAGCCGCTCGGCTACAGCGGCCGGCTCCTTTGAAGTCAAATATTTCCGAAAGGTATGAAGTTTAGAACAATGAAACCAAGTCTACTATCACTAACTGTACCTCCAGTTTTCATTTCAGTAGAGAAAACTACATGTGCCATTTAAATAAAAATAACGTTGTGTACAAGTGATGTTTTTACCCTTCCGTGCCTCAGCCTGCAAAAACAGGAACCCATATAGAATCGCTTTGTTGTCCGTCTGTCTTTTCGACAGTCTGTTGCTCTATCTGCTTGTCTGTCCGACAGTTAAGAACCGTTTTCTCAGAAACGAAAGGATGTATGAAGTTCAAATTTATTTCACGTATTTTGGTCTACGGCTCCTTGGAGATATATAACATTTTAGCTTCACTTCAGTCAAAAGATACGGCCATTTATGCCACATATTTTAGGACTCGAAAACTCACTTACCAAAACCTATAATGTGCTTCCCGCTGACCTAGAATCATGACATTCGGCAAGAGGCAAGGTTTCACAGTACAAGTAAAGTGACAAACATGAAACTTGTTAAACTGTAATTTCATCACATGAAAATATCTTTTACCATTTGAAAATTAATTGCATTCATCGTAATTTAAAATCATAATAGACGAATATTATTGCATGCAAACGTAAAATGTAAGATTGAGTCATGTTTTACTAACTAAATAGAAATGTTTAGTTAAATCTTCTCTATCTACATATATAAACTGAAGTCCTCTGCTCGCTGCTTCTTGTACGTCCCGGCTAGTCTGAGGAACTACTGTAGACATTTTGAGACGATCGTGTTACAACTAAAATAATTTACGAGGGTAATCCCAAAAGCAAGGTCTCCTATTTTTTTTATAAGTACTTAGACCTGTTTATTTCTACAATGGTTTACATCAGTTTACAGCTTGAAAATTTAGTTGTTTTTCGACATAATTCAGTTCCGAAGAAGAGGTTCATAACTTTCTGAACAGCATGGCGGCGAGCTGGTATGACATGGGCATACAAAAACTGCCACAGCGATTACAAAAATGCATCGAGAGAATTAGTGAGTATGTAGAAAAATAGCTAAATGTTCAAGCTGTAAACTTATGTAAACCATTGTAGAAATAAACAGGTCTATGCATTTATAAAAAATAGGGTACCTTACTTTTGGAATTACCCTCGTATAAAATGTCCACTTCGGTGGGCAATATGTGGGTACCTTTGTTGACTTCTGCCTCTGAATACTTCTTAGACACACAGCCATCTTTCAGTTACATTACCGTAAAATTTAAACGCACTGAGAAGATGTTTGGCTCTTTGTAGTCAAACTGAAAAGGACAATGTATTTATTCCAAGACTGCTCACACAGACACATAGACAAATAAAATTAATAAAACTGATCAAAATATTTTGTCTACCTGAATAACAAGGAAAATTCAGTATCGTGAGATTTATTACCAAAAGACATGAAGGATATGGGACTTACGCAACTTTTATTGTAATGAACTATTATTATGTGCAGTACACTAACCAAACATCAAATCACTCCGTGCGTGATCCATCTCATACAGCTTACGATTTTACCAAGTGCTCTAGTGGCGCACGTCTCTATGTACAGCTCGGTTCGTGACGAAGTGGCCGCGTTATGCCTCGTCTCGACTGTTTACCTGTGGTACAAACTGGGGTGCTTTTGGATTGTAAGAATGGTGTATGATGATTCGAGCAGAAGTTACAGTGCGAAGTTTCGATCGCTTAGGAAGGGCAGAGTCCAATTACTTGAAATCGCCAGTGGCCATTAAAAAGAGCCGACCGCATTCCTTGTCTCTAAAACTGGTGTGGGCGTCCGGCGCCAGCGTGCGCCCAGACTGTTGGTAATTGCCCAGTGCTAAGCCTGTACCGTGTCGGAGTTCTCTCTCTGTGTGACTTCACGTTGTTGAATATATTGAAACGCAAAGCCCGCTCGCATCTAATAATATACGTACGTCATTACTGCCTTAGATATTTCCACCATCTCGTCACCTACCCCTTATACTTCGCTAATTAAATAAGTTACGTATTCCTCTCACCACCAAACCAGCCATGTGTTCCCACTCCGTATCCTGTTGAATTTTTTCCTCAGTCCTTCATTTTAGTTTGTCTGTCACAATTGAAAGTCGTTCTTCAATTGTCACTATTCATTCATTCGCATGCCATTCAACATGATGCATCGGTCTTAAATGGAAGCTTCATTCAGAACATTTTCACGAATTTGTCTGTTAATTTCGATAAGACGGACCTTTTTACGTTCAAGAAGGATATTATACTACGAACAAATAAACAGCAAACGCACATTCCAGGTCACTGCGGTGCATTCCTGCGCCAGAGATTAGGAAGGTCTATGAACTGAAGACAGAAATATCACTATCACGTTATGGAACTTTATTCGTAAAGTTCTGTGTTGATCACATAAATTGCACATTTCACAATTACCGACTTCAGCCATTGTTATCTTCATATGTTTTACAAATAGAAAAGCCGGCCGCGGTGGTCTAGCGGTTCTGGCGCTGCAGTCCGGAACCGCGGGACTACTACGGTCGCAGGTTCGAATCCTGCCTCGGGCATGGGTGTGTGTGGTGTCCTTAGGTTAGTTAGGTTTAAGTAGTTCTAAGTTCTAGGGGACTTATGACCTAAGATGTTGAGTCCCATAGTGCTCAGAGCCAGCCACAAATAGAAAAATAGTGGAGTAACTAACTAATTTCAGTTAGCTGAAGCAATACGTACAAAAGGCCTAGTGAAACACACAAAATATAAAAGCTGGCATGATTAACAGCCATACGTACTAGCCATATGTACCATAAAAATATTCTGAAGCAGGATCAACGCTAGAATCGATACATCTAGTAAGCCGAGTCGGTTTGTATCGATTTTTCTTCTGGGTGACTTCCAATGCTTGGTTTCTCCTCTGTAGTCGTCCCCGATGGGACGAATTTTCGCG
The DNA here is from genome assembly GCF_023864275.1 of Schistocerca cancellata. Lineage (NCBI taxonomy): Eukaryota > Metazoa > Arthropoda > Insecta > Orthoptera > Acrididae > Schistocerca > Schistocerca cancellata. Next base: position 963,728,291 of record NC_064626.1, read on the forward strand.
GCTTTCGACAGCTTAGGGAGGAAGTTGGGACTCCGAGCTGAAGCGGTCAGGACACCGGACCGCCAGTTCTGCGGGAAGTGACCAGAGGCTCCGTTCCGTGAGAGGCTGATGGCTATTGGTTTTCCATTGAAAGCGTGTTGCCGCCGCTGCCTATTGTGTCGCCTTCCATCGAAGTGACCTCTCGGTAACAAGCTGCCAGTAGGGGCTTCGCTTGCAACCTCTTCCCTTGCCTGTGATTTCATCGGGAACGACCATTGGTCGGTCGGTCGGTCGTCTCAGTCGACATCGTGTATTGGTTCTTTTGGCCGCTTATGGGTTCTGTGAGACCCTGATTACTTGCAATTCGTCCCTGTTTCTTCAAAGTGACTGGTTTTAGTACTGTTTTTGTTGCTTGTGGTATTGTTTTTTGGTGGATCTGTGAAGGGGACCAACCAATAGGAGCCCTATTGGGATAAACAGAGCAATTATTGCGCCGAGTTGTTAAACTCTGTGATTTACAATTACGTTGGATGTAAAATGGTGTGTGTGTGTGTGTGTGTGTGTGTGTGTGTGTGTGTGTGTGTGTGTGTTAGCGCTAGCTGCATAGGGAAACGGCTGTCATATAGGTGGCACTGTGGACTTTTGATAATTGCCGTGTATTGGTTAGGTGCAGTGTTTGTGTCTGTGAAAGTTTTTGGATGAGCAGTCAATCTTAACAGTGACAGAGTACTGCATTTGTGGAGGCAACTTGTGGTAGTTATCTTGGACTAATCTTATGTTTCAATATTACTCCTTGTTTAAATGTTTGTAAGTATTTATTTTTTCAGAGTTTTGGGGACAAATAATAGTTTTATTACAGTTATATCTGATTATTTCTTGAGCTTAAGTGTTGTAATCTTATTTAAGTGTTTATCATTCTTTTTTCAAAAAAAGGGGAACAAATTTTGCAAAATGTTCAAGTGGTCAATTATCCTTGTTTTTCGCATGGTTATATATGAATGTTACCAATTTTCCAACCGTTTAAGCCCCTAAAGGCCTTCTTGCTCTCGCTGTAATTACATTTGTTGTATTCCTGGCAGCTACCACCGTGCCCTATTTGTTTTGCAGTGGGGCATTCACTCTTAAATTCTTTCGTAAAATATCTAAATCTATTTCTGTATTTTTAAATTTTTTTTTAAGCGGGAATATTTTTTAACCCTCCGGAGCTCAGTGTTGATCTTGACCTTGTCATAATCCTTATGGTGCTTGGTGATTATTGATTTTGATCTTGTTAATTTTTCTTAAAAGAGTATTTTAAAGTAAATTATAAGCCTTCTGGCCCTTGGTCATTATTGATGATGATCTTTTTTTGATGAAAACGGGACAAATTTCAAAGCAAATTTTTAAGATCTTCTGGCGATCTGTGATTATTGGTTATTAACTGGGCTTTTGCTTCATTCGATTGTAAGGGAAAATTTTAAACGTTTTCACGAAATAAATCTAGCTGTTGTCAACCAGAAGTAATATTGAACCTAGGGCTTGGCCCTTCCCTGAATTCCTCCCGCCATCAATGAAAGACCGTTTCAGTGGTAGCTGCAGTGTGTGGTTGTTGCATTGTGTGAAAGAGGGGGGGGGGGGGAGGGGAGTTTGCCTTCCCCTCCTTGTTGGCATCGCTCGTGGTTTCATTATTGAACTGCATTACTGGTTAATATTCTTGTGTAATATTGTGATATTGTTGATGCGTATTACGAAGGATGGATCCCAGAAGCTGCCATAGCCTTTTCTAATCAAAAAAAGGACCAGATTGAATATGAGCTTCAGTTACAGCGGGAACCAATAGGTAGCGGCGTTTCTGAGTTAGCAGCGAGGTTGTACGCGTACTCGGACAGGCCGAATCATATTTCTTCCAACCTGATTGGCGAGGTAGGTGCAGCGCTTTCTACTTCTCGCGTTCTCAGCGTACTTAGTCGCATTATTCAATTTCTTGAAGGGGACCAGCCGAGTCGCAAGCAGACAGCGAGAGTTCAGGTTCAACTTTTCCATTGGGGAACCGTATCTGTTTGGAGGCACTTCCCTCTTACTAAAGAACAAGGTACATGGTTAGTCAATTGTCTACTCGAGTCAAGGACTTGCAAGTACCCACTAGAGCGATGAGCTTAGGAGAGGCGAGTGGCACAGAAGGGGCGGCGCTACCCAGGATTTGTCAGTTGAGGCGGTACAGAATATGATGCTTACCTTGCCGATAGATCGGCTGCAGAACCATTTGCTAAGTTGCCTAACCCAATTATGCATTTGTTATGAGGCCTTTCCGATAGCTTTTGACCAACTGCTCTACGTTGAAGAACTGTTATGGATGATTGTCCGTTTTGAGATTCATGCTGATGCCTTGTAGGTTTGCCATTTTTAGCAATTTTCTCGACTCTTTGCTCGGGGGCCATTTGGGAGTTTCACAAGACTATCGCTAAGACAAAACAACACATAACTTGGCTGTCGTTTAGTACGAATGTCCGACAATTAGAGGGAGAGTACGAGCTATGTAAAATGATGGAACCTAATCACAACTCACCCAAGAGCCTCTTCCAGTCACAGAAAGAACACCATATGGACAAGTTATTAATTGATTACGTGGGGCCCCTTCCTCATACTAAAGCACGGAATCGTTACATCTTGGTTGTCATAGATCCTTTTCCTGGTTCAGTTGGTTTATTCCCAGTAAGGGAGCTACAGCCGCAATTACTATTTCTAAGATGATTTATGTATTTGGTCCACCTAGGCTTTACTTCAAAAGAATCAAGCGCTTTTGTTTTCAGAACGCCATCGGACATATTACAATGCCCTACTATGCCGGAGCACCGTTTACTCGGAGGTAAATAGGAACCATGAGGTCACTCTTATCATCTATCATACTAAGACCCATACCAAGTGCGATGCCTCACTCCGGTGCATCAATCTTGCATTTGATTCCACGCAACATGAGGATATGAGGGCCACTCCCACTTCGTTGATTATTCAAATGGCTCTAAGCACTATGGGACCTAACATCTATGTTCATCAGTCCCCTAGACTTAGAACTACTTAAACCTAACTAAGCTAAGGACATCACACACATCCATACACGAGGCAAGATTCGAACCTGCGACCGTATCAGGCGCGCAGTTCCGGACTGAAGCGCCTAGAACCGCTCGGTCACAGCGGCCGGCCTTCGTTAATGTTTGCTTACCCACTCAATTCTCCCGTTGCTGCACAGTGACTGGTTTAGTATTGTTTGTGTTGCTTGTGGCATTGTGTTTTGGTGGAACCGTAAAGGGGTTCAACTAACATGAGCCCTACTGGGATGGACTGAGCAATTATCGCGCCGAGCTTTTAAACTCCTTTTTCTTTTTAAATTGTGTTTTAGAATTAATTGGCTATCCAATGGCGTGTCTGCTACCCCTAGCCGCACAGGGAGATGGCTGTCCTGAAGCGGTAACGGCAATGTGGACTTTTGACGAATACACTATATTGGCAAGGTGCAGTGTTTGTGTCTGGGAAAGTGTTTTGAATCAGCGGTCAATCTTAAAACATTCCGAGTACTGAATTTATGGAGGCAGCTTGTTGTAGTTACCTTGGATTAATCTTGTGTTTAAATATCACCTCTGTTTAAATGTTTGTCAGTATATATTTTTCCATAGTTTTGGAGGCAAATAATAGCTTTATTGCAGTTATATTTGATTATTCGTAGGGCTTAATTGTTATAACATTATTTAAGTGTTTTTTTTTAAAGAAAAGGAACAAATTTGCAGAAGTTTCAAGTGGTGAATTATTCTTGTGTTTTACATGGTTACTGTCTAAGTTGACCTAATACTAATATGAGGTTGTCACTTTTGCAGGCAGTTTTTGCTGACCCAACTCATGATTGACTGGCCAACAAATTGTTCTGATGTGCCTCGCCAGCCAGCCCACTTGACGACGAGAGGGGAGTGGTTGAGGTTCTGGGCAGAATCCTGTAGAGAGGCCTTATTGGAGCCGCTATTCCATGCCAAGTTGTGGTTGCGGGTAGTCGGTCATTTAAGTTCATATGCTTACTGCCTAGCTCTGTCCAGGGATCTTCTTAAGTTTCCGTTCCTCGTCAAATTTACCCTTGCCTGCCTTCCCCTCCCAGGATCAAGCCTCCAAATTGTGCAAAGGCTTCAGGCAACACTCTCCATCCCACATGCTGTCTTCAATACGTCGTGCAGCTGCCAGAACTCGTGACAGCAAATCTTCCCTAGTCTCTACATGAGTCTTTTAAATTAAACTTTGCATACGACCCAACAAGAAGTACTCCATAGGAGCTAAATTGGTGATCGCGGCAGCCACACGTTTGGACCGCCTCGTCCTATCCATTTTTCACCATATCGTCTGTTGATATGTTTCCCACACGCATGAGAGAAGTGAGGTGGCGCACCATCATGCTGAAACAACATTACCTGACAGGCATTCAGTGACATTACTTCACATCATCCTGTCCATCCAGTTGCAAACCAGGTCAAGCAGCTATGAGACTTTTCTCTTTTCCTCAGTAGACGTGAATACGTTACACATCTCAAATGACAGAAGCTGAACAAATGTATTAAAATTTGTACTACGGCCAGGACTTGAACTTGGGCGTCCTCGTTTACCAGGCAGGCGTGGTAGCTTGGTTCAAATGGTTCTGAACACTAAGGGACTTAACATCTTAGGTCATCAGTCCCCTAGAACTTAGAACTACTTTAACCTAACTAACGTAAAGACATCACACACATCCATGCCCGAGGCAGGATTCGAACCTGCGACCGTAGCAGTCCCGCGGTTCCGGACTGAAGCGCCTAGAACCGTACGGCCACCGCGGCCGGCAGGCGTAGTAGCTATTACATCACAGAAGCAGTACAGGAAACAAAGCTGAAATGAAACCGTCATAGAACGGAAACAGAATGTCCCTGGACATGGGTCCCATTCATAATATTACATATTCACTCCCCTCTTAAAAGTCCTAGAAGTTTGTAACGGGAATTTTCGAACACCATGTGTAGAGGTAAGTGTCTTGTTTGTTTGCACAAATCTATAGTTTTATTCCAGTTTTGATGAAATTGTGCACTCCTTACCTTCAGGACTAGAAGGAGTTCATTGACTACATAAGATTTACTAGGGTGACTTGAAACATATATATGTATATGTGATTCATAAAGGTGAAAGGTTGTTACCAAAAATCTCTGATAGTTTTTGGCTGATTCACTTCCGATTTCTGCATTCACATGAAAAACAGTGAAGAAAATTAATGAAAAATTAAATACCTAACATACTAGATGTATTGTGGTAAACAGACTGTAATTCCCATCGCGACTTTGAATTACAGTGGCAGTACCCGTCTCGGAGAAAGTACTATCAGACGTCATTAGATCGCGGGACGAGGAGAAGCTCGAGAACTTGACACAAACACGATAGCAAACGCTTATTTATTGGTTACTTGCCGACGTTACATACGCAACGGAATAAGGCTGGCCGTGAAGAACCTATTGCCGAACTAATAGGGGCCACCATCATCACGAAGTACGCTGCAGCTGAACTATTCATTCCTCGCATTCCGTTGATACCCTGTGATTTAAATATGCACTTCGATTTGGAGCAATAGCAGTTTCTCATGCATTCCCCATGAGTATCGACTAGGCACACGGCCAATCACTTTGTACGGCTGATATCAAACAATCCGGGCAACGGTGGGCACTGCAGTTAGTTCTAAATATTTGTTGCTGTTAATTAAATGAAACAACAAGTTTACTGTTACAAGTCACTGTTTATTTCCACGACACGGTTCAAGAGTTTAAACCTCCATCAGGTGGATTTATATTTGTTAGTATGACGTGTGTGTGTGTGTTTGTGTGTGTGTGTGTGTGTGTGTGTTTTACAATTTTTTGGAGGAACTTGTGGCACTCTTTAGACAGTGCCACAAGTTACTCCAAAAAATCGTACCTACACGTGTGTGTGTGTGTGTGTGTGTGTGTGTGTGTGTGTGTGTTTGTGTGTGTGTGTGTTTTACGATTTTTTGGAGGAACTTGTGACACACTTTAGACAGTGCCACAAGTTACTCCAAAAAATCGTACCTACACACACACACACACACACACACACACACACACACATACACACCCACCCACACACACACACACACACACACACACACACACACGTCATACTAACAAATGTAAATCCACCTGATGGAGGTGTAAACCCTTGAAAAGCGTCGTGGAGATAAATAAACAGTGGCTGATAACAGTAAATTTGTTTCATTTAATATCAAAAACAGTCACTGTAAAGCCTAACCTCCAATGTTCGCATTTAAAGAAAATTTGTTGCTGTTGTTGCCATCTTTGCGGCCAGCCTAGAAACAATTGCACCTTCAGTTGGAAATCCAATTTTTACTTTCGTTTTTCTAAAGATTTATGCAGATCTGTCGGAAATTACACCATTGTATCACATAGCAACCAAGCTTCTTGCCCGCTGGATCTATTTTCTCCTTCTTGTCACGTATTTTTAACTTCAGTTTTCTAGTAGTTTCATTAAATTACGGTCCTCACATCATTTTGTGCTGCTAACTTGTTTAATAGCATTCACTTCGTCGCTATGGATGAGAGTTTTGCCATACTGTTGTCCGTGGCTCTAAAGTTTGCATATTTATGCTTCTTAGGATGACAGGATTTCGCATTAATAAACATATTAGCAGCTGCCGTCTTCCTAAATATGCTAGTCGTATTTCATCCTCCTATTTTAGTTAACGTATGATCCAAAAAATATGCTTTCTTCTTCTTCCGGTTCCACTGTAAACTTCATAATTTTTTTTTTTTCGTGCATCCCACTCATTCTTTCTGCTTCATCACGTATTTCATTTTCATCTCCTTTGTACCGTGGTATGATGTCTACGAAACGCCTGTAATAGACAATTTTTAAGCATACACGAGGATTTTATTCAAAAAATTATTTTGTAGCTCGTTTATGAAGATTTCAGCTAAAATACCAGACAAAATGTTGTCTACTGAGAATCCCTCCTTTCAATAAGAAAATCTTATCGTCGAATTTAAAATAATCAAATGACAACGCAAGTTTCAAAATTTCCAAGAGTTCTACTATTTGCTCTTGAATAATGTTATTGTACCAACGTCAAAGTAACCGATAGAAAGAAGATTATTAGAAAGAACTTGCTAACGTACAAAAAGTTACGAAAGTAAAAATGAATATCGAACTAAAAGTACAGCTGGTTCTAGGCTACGCCACAAAGCTGGCAAAACAGCAACAAACATTTAGCATCTGGTGTCTACAAGATCAATTGCCAAGACTGTGAAAAGGTTTAGATTGGTCATACAGTAAGAAATTACAAGACTCGTTTTAGAGAAAATACATAAAGCAAAAATAAGAGCGCATTCGATACACATTTTTGTTGAAAAAAATACACTACTGGCCATTAAAATTGGCACACCACGGAGATGAAGTGCTACAGACTCGAAATTTAACCGACAGGAGGAAGATGCTGTGATATGCAAATGATTAGCTTTTCAGAGCATTCAAACAAGGTTGGCGCCGGTGGCGACGCCTACAATGTGATGACGTGAGGAAAGTTTCCAGTCCGCAGCTCGTGGTCGTGCGGTAGCGTTCTCGCTTCCCGCGCCCGGGTTTCCGGGTTCGATTCCCGGCGGGGTCAGGGATTTTCTCTGCCTCGTGATGACTGGGTGTTGTGTGCTGTCCTTAGGTTAGTTAGGTTTAAGTAGTTCTAAGTTCTAGGGGACAGATGACCATAGATGTTAAGTCCCATAGTGCTCAGAGCCATTTGAACCATTTTTTTTTAAAGTTTCCAACCAATTTCTCGTACACAAACAGCAGGTGACCGGCGTTGCGTGGTGAAACGTTGTTGTGATGCCTCGTGTAAGGAGGAGAAATGCGCACCATCACGTTTCCGACTTTGATAAAGGTCGGATTGTAGCCAATCGCGTTGGTCTAGATCCAATGACTGTTAGCAGAATATGGAATCGGTGGGTTCAGGAGGGTAATACGGAACGTCGTGCTGGATCCCAACGGCCTCGTATTACTAGCAGTGGAGATGACAGGCATCTTATCCGCATGGCTGTAACGGATCGTGCAGCCCAGTTCGACGAAGTTTGCAGCAGCATCGACTATCAGCTCGGAGACCATGGCTGCGGTTACCCTTGACGCTGCATCGCAGACAGGAGCGCCTGCGATGGTGTACTCAACGACGAACCTGGGTGCACGAATGGCAAAACGTCATTTTTCGGATGAATCCAGTTTCTGTTTATAGTATCATGATGGTTGCATCCGTGTTTGGCGACATCGCGGTGAACACACATTGGAAGCATGTATTCGTCATCGCTATAGTGGCGTGATGGTATGAGGTGCCATTGGTTACACGTCTCGGTCACCTCTTGTTCGCATTGACGGCACTTTGAACAGTGGACGTTACATTTCAGATGTGTTACGACCCGAGGCTGTACCCTTCATTCGATCCCTGCGAAACCCAACATTTCAGCAGGATAATGCAGGACCGCATGTTTCAGGTCCTGTGTTGGCCTTTCTGGATACAGAAAATGTTCAACTGCTGCCCTAGCCAGCACATTCCCCAGATCTCTTTCCAATTGAAACCGTCTTGTCAATGGTGGCCGAGCAATTGGCTCGTCACAACACGCTAGTCACTACTCTTGATGAACTGTGTGAAGCTGCATGGTGCAGCTGTACCTGTACATGCCATCCAAGCTCTGTTTGACTCAATGCCCAGGCGTCTCAAGGCCGTTATTACGGCCAGAGGTGGCTGTTCTGGGTACTGATTTCTGATGATCTATGCACCCAAATTGCGTGAAAATGTAATCACATGTCAGTTCTAGTATAATATATTTGTCCAATGAATACTCGTTTATCATCTGCATTTCTTCTTGGTGTAGCAATTTTAATGGCCAGTAGTGTGTATATGGCAGGAAGTATAGCGGATAATATTGAAGTGTTGCGTAGGACACCGAAAAGACAATTATCGAACCTACTGGAAGAAATGGAAATTTACGCACATAGAAACTGGCAGCCGGGATTACTAATGAATGAACAGAATGGGTTAATTGAGTGCTTATTTTGATGTATTCAGGAATCTACTAGTGTCAGCAGCATCGAGCTCAGCAGCAGACCTTTGGTTAAAAACAAAATTTGAGATAGCAGTAACATTTGTTTATTATGACAAGTTTCGGCTTATGTTAAAGCAGCCCTCAGGTTTTTTGGTCCCCCTATGGCTGGTACTGGCGGCTCTTCTGTTTCTCATGTAATATCACGATCTTACACGTGGTTATTGCCATCGCGACCGTTGTTGTTAACCAAAGGTCTTATGTTCCTGTCGCGGAGCTTCCGGAAAGAGGCACAGTCTCCTACCCGCTGGTAGCCGGGGCACACGATCGCGCACCAGGCTGCCACTTAGCTCGACGCTGCTCAAACTAGTAGGTTCCTGAATACATCAAAATAAGCACTCAGGTTCAACCAATTCATTTCATTCAGCAGTAAGCCCGGTTGCCAGCTGAGACGAGTCGTAATAAACAAATGTTATTGGGATCTCAGCTGTTGCTTTTAACCAAAGAATTGCACCAGATCACTGCGCTCCACGGACAATGTTGTTTAAATTTACGAAAAAAGACCTTATTACAGAGAAGCTACGAGGAGGCGCTACAGTGATTCCACCCCGAATGTGTTATCAACTATCCGGAGTTTAATTAAGTCACTGCCTTGCTAATTGTTTTACACTTACCATTATGTTCAATTGTTTGCCATGCTGAAAGGCTTCGATTTATAGATGTGATGTCACTCAAACTTTTTATTCTGGCTTTTACTTGATCATACATTATTTACTTTGCCAGGCTAGTAGATTTCTGGTATCACTCTTTATATTTTTTATAGATGATATAATGAGACCAGTAGCACAAGTGTAATGTGTAATGGTAGTGACACATCAAAATAACAATAGTAATTCGTTGTAGTTGCTACATATTTTATTACAATCACTGCCCTACAAGGCCAGATCACTTGGACAAATAACAAATAAATTTCTTTAACCACAACAAGACCCATAAAACTTGAAGTTTGAATATGACTAAGGTATATATACTCAGGTAAAGCTTTACTTAAATAGTACAAATGTCCATACAATTCCCATCAGAACTCTCATTACTTCCAACCAGCCGAGGAACAGATCTTTTAAGGTTTAGGCTAGCTAACTTTCCTAAATACATACAAATGACTATAACAATTAAGGAGGTGCTTTACTTTTGACCAAGCCAATCTTAAAATTTACTTACTCAGTTGATTAATCAACAATATTCTTAGAACGATTACAACTAGAACATGACCATATGACAATACCCCTAAAATGAGGTTATTTCAATATTGCATGTGAATTAGCGATAGACGCGAGCAGACCAAGAATTCGAATCAATACGAGAGATCCACGAGACAGGAAATGACATAGAAATGTACTCAACTTTGCACTGCAATTGAAATTCAGATGCTATAATTCTTCACTTGAAATATGGAATCACGCAACAGTGACAACATAACACAAGATATAAAGGGGAGGACAGGGCCTTAAATATCTCTCTGGCCCCGTTATGCTCATCTCCCAGTATGCTCGCGTCGACCGCTGCCAGTTGTCTGTAACACAACACACATCAACGGCAGACAGTATTCTGAGACATAAACTACACAATCTTATCTAAAGAACAGGTGATCAATACAACTGAATAGAAACAAATTAGCCTTCGTGAGTTACTTGGCCGATACCAGCCCTTATACTTTGAATTATAAGTTCACTAAAAATCATGCCCTAAAGTTAAGATGACAAGAAGTATCTCGGCGCACATCTACACGCCAAACTACCAAATGAACTACAAGGTAGAACAGAGGACTTCTCTCGGCGTGTCTTGAAACGCCAGAGCCGGACTTACTCACTACTCGTTGCACTTCTAGCTAGGACTTTAACCACGCTTCAGGTCGGTTGGTTGAGCGTAGCCACACTTCCTCAACTGCCGTCAAGATAGTCACGACATCGAGGTAAGTGATAAACAACTAAAACACTTCCAAAGGATTTTTAGTACACTGGCATATTCAAATAAGCTGCGCGCAACCCACCGAAGCAACTCAGCGACTCCAATTCAATCGGCCGGCGTAGCTTGTAAGAGACTCGAAGGAGCTTATCCATCCGACCTCTAGGAAAACCAAATCACGATGGGCGGTGGATCTGCCCTCAAGACTCAACACGCTGTAGCCGCTGGCCCCGCTCCTTCGTTGTCCGACTCGTCCTCTTGCCGTCCTGCCTACGTACACAGTCCCACGTGACTCTCCCTCACCGCCGAGCGCGACACATCTCCCCAACAGAGCGCACGCGCTGCCGTTAAATCCGCGCCGCCAAAGATGAGCAGAAGACAAAAATCAAAATCACGATCGATGGGAACTAGCGCCAGAAACGCACCAGCGCAAGAAGTAATTGGTGAAAGGAAGATGAAAGCCGTGGTGTTTGCAGATGATCTGATGATTTGGGGGAATAAGGAGGAGGAAGTACAAGAGCAGTTGGACGTATGGGAACGAACAGTACAAGAATATGGTATGAAATTTAGTATAAGCAAGATTGAGATTATTATCACAACAGAAACGACGGAGAGAGGAACAATGGGAATAACAAGTGGTGGGGAACGATTGAAAAGAGTGGAGAGTTTCAAGTACCGAGGAAGCCTGATACGGAAGATGGAAAAAACGTCAGAGAAATAAACGAGCGAGGGAGAAAAGCAGAAGCATTTCGGAAGTGTGTCAGAGGCATGATATGGAGCAAGGATGTACCCCAAATCAGTAAAAGGGTTATATACCGGTCATACTACGTCCGATCTTGACATATGCATTCGAAACCTGTGTGATGAAAGGAAGAGAGAAAAGCAAAGTACAAGCTAGTAAGCTGAAATTGTTGAGGAACATTAATGGAGTGACAGAGACAGACAGGTTAAGAAATGAGAGGATCAGAGAGTTAATGAAGGTGGAAACATTACAGGAGGAGACAGAGAAATCAAGGTTGAGATGGTGTGGGCATGTTAAGCGAATGGAGGAGAGGAGGATATCAAGGAGGATGAACGAGATGAAACTGGAAGGAAAGAGACCAAGAGGAGGAACGAGAGACAGATGGCGGAAAGGAGTGGAGGAATGCGTCCAGAAGAGAGGAGAAGACTGGACCAAGAAGAAGACGGAGAGATAGTGGCAAGACAGAAGACGATGGAGAGGCTTACGTTCCAAACAGACCAGGTCAGAAGCTGGAAACCGTCCATGATGATGATGATGATACGTTTTATGTGACTTAAGTATGGGCTTTATTTCCACATTCCTTATGTGAGTCGGTGTTTTATTATCGGAAGCACGTTTTTCCACATGACGTAATTTTAGTTAATGACTACGCATACTGCATTTTAACTACTGAATTTTCCGTACTAGTTATCCATGCACCATAGCATTATGACCCTTTACTAGCCTCATTTACTTGTATACTTACTGGACCATTACCAGCAATTACTATGCACCTAGAGACATAGATTTTGACGTTGATATCTACAATAGAATATTTGTACAGTATGTATGGCTTGTAATGTTTGTTAATCATGTTAACGTTTTTCTTATGAATCACTAGCCCTGTTGTAGATTTCGCTAATTGTACTTAGTTAGCTACTGTCCTATTTTTCTATTTGTAATTTTCTACTTGTAACAGATCCGAAACTAATGACTGTGAAATGCGCAATTTATGCGATCAAGACGAACCTTTACAAGTGAAGGACTGTGACGAGGCGGTAGGGGAGGGAGGCTCATCAGATCAAAACGTTCTTTAATTTCAGGAAGACCCTCATATCACCGAATTTCGGCCTTCTTTGTATTATCTAATCCTCTAAGTTAGTACGCTTGACGTGTTGTGGGGGAAATTATTTTTAGAATGAATTGCAAGGAAAGTTAAAAATTCGAACGGATTACCAGAAATGAAGAGAACATCCCTGTAGAATTCGTGTATAGAGGCGATGTTAGATATTTTAGGGGCTCCATTTACTTACTTTATAAGACTGCACACGCATGAATAACTCAGCCTGACAATGTCAGCCTTAAAAACAGCCCTTTTACTTTTCTTTCAGTGAAATTTTTCAGTGTTCCTCAATATGCTGTCCTCTCAAGGATGAAATGTTATTTATAAGCTAAATAACGACACTTACTGCAGTAATAAATGAGGAACGACAGGAGTAAGAATGTGAAATTGAAGCGGTATTAATTAAAGACTGCCTTCGAGAGAGCAGCACAGTTGCAAGTGCGTCAAAACAGGGGACTGATCGGCTAGTGCGAGACCAGTTTCTAACCCGGGTTTTCAGGCTCACTCTGAAGTCACTACCTGAAGGGCGTGTATGTTTGGTCTCATATAATGAGATGATTCATAACGGCAGCAAACTCATGTGGTTTCAGCTGCGGTCACCAGAGACGGGAACGACGGCAGAATTCCACTAGAGACAGCTGAAGGATATAAGAATCACTCGTTGGCAACGTCACAGAGTGCGGCGAAATACGGAGTATCTCCTTAACTAGTACTCTGATTTTTGATTCATAAAAACTTTTCATCTTGATGGAAGCCCATCCTGAAACTCAGGCCATAGATTTTTTTCTTTACAAATCAATGATGGAGGAAGAAATCTCCCTTCCACTGAGCAACGTGCCACCAAGCTGTTTCACGTTTTCCTGTAGTAGTAATTTTATTTACTACCTTTTCTCCTGTTTTTTAATATCCTTGCCAACAATATTTAATAGTTGTGTTCAACTTTCATCGACACTGAAAACGCTCTGCGACTTCTCACGGAGTTTTTGCTGCTTAATCTCTTTCTCTGAAGATTCCTGAAATTGTTTACAGCTTCTCTCGTAAGCACTCTTCCTTTAGACACTGATAATACCTCAGCCTTCTTAATCGACAATTGAGGGTGGTAACGCAATAAATTTCAAACGCAACCACATCCTGCCATCTTCTCATTATTGAACCTATGGCAACTGCAATTTCATATGTAATTTTTCTCAAAAAGATTTGGTTGGGGAAGAATCCAGCGTCTCCAATTTTCTTGATATATCTCAATTATCAACTGAAGATAAGTCTGTAAAATAGTCCGCGATCCCATTGTGGTACATTATTTGTAAAGGTCATACTTCATCACACGAATTTTACAATTAACGGTTTCAGCTACTGCCATCTTCAGATCTGTTAAAACAAAAAGCAGTGGTGTAACCAAGTTCAGCTGGCTGAATTAAAATCTATAGTAAGCCTGGTGATACGTAAGAAAAATAAAAAAAAATTATATTTACATGATTAATAGCCATGCACACCAGCCATACATACCATAAAATATTCTGATTTAGGTGTCAATGCCAAAATCTTTACATGTGGGTACAAATTAAGTGCAGGTGATAGCCTGAGTGCATCTGTTATTTACACAAACAACTCAGGCCGACAGAGGACACTATAGCTAGAGTAAATGAGTAACCGGTATCGTAAATTTAATGGTTGAACTGACAAAGTAAATAACACACACCTACGTAAAACCAGAATAATAAGTTCTAAAATTGCGTCACATCTATAAATGGAAACCTTCCAGCATGGGAAAACAAACCGTAACCGTAAGTGTAAGGTAATTAACAAAGCAGTGGCCACTAATTAGACTCCCGATAGTGGATAACACATTGGGAGTGGGATCGCAATGGCGCCGCCTCGTGGCTTCTTTGTGCGAAATTCTTGTTTTCCTGTGGGAGAGCTTGAGGAAGAAGGCCCAGTCTACTAGCCGCTGGTGGCCGGCGCACGCGACCGCACGAGAAGCCTCTGCGGCGCTCGACGCTGCTCAAACTAGTAAGTTTCTGAATACATCCAAACAAGCATTCAGGTTAGACTCATTGTGTTGGCTCTTAAAATGGCTCTAAGCACTGTGGGACCTAACTTCTGAGGTCATCAGTCACCTAGAACTTAGAACTACTTAAACCTAACTAACCTAAGGACGTCACACACATCCATGCCCGAGGCAGGATTCGAACCTGCGACTGTAGCGGTTAAACGGTTCCAGACTGTAGCGCCTAGAACCTCTGGGCCACCCTGATAGACACCAAATTTTAAATATTTGTTGTTGATGTTGCCAACTTGTATGTTTCTCTTGTAATCCAATTTTTAATCTCGTTTATCTGAAAGCTTGTGCACTTCTTTCGGAAAACGCACCATTGTATGACAAAACAACAAACTTCCTGCCCTCTGGATCCATTGTCTCCACCTTGTCAGGTATTTTGACTTTAGTTTATTAGAAAGGTTCATTACATCACGGTCCTTACACCCGTTAACCCTGTCTACTTGTTTAATCACACTTAATTCTTCCACTTTGTAGTTAGGGATGAGTGGTAGTTCTACCACCCTGTTGTTCGTGGCTTTGAAGTACGTTTATTTATGCTTCTTACGGTTACAGGATTTATAATCGAGTCATTAGCCGTCGAGTTCCTAAATATGCTTATTTTATGCGTCCAACTCTTTTAGTTAAACCAAGACACAAAAATCTTGTAGTTCCTTCTACCAGTTCCGCCGTCAACTTAATTTTTTTCGTGCATTCCACTCATTCTTTCTGCTGTCTCACGTATTTTACTTTTGTGGCATTCATACAGTAATACGATGTCGTCTATATAACGTCTGTAATACACTTTTTTCTCGCATACGTCAAGATTTTGTTCAAGAAACTTATTTTCTACCTCATTTATGAAGACCTCAGTTAAAATACCTGACAAACTGTTTTAAATAACTGAAAATATTCCTGTTCCATTTGTATTTTCGTTCAAAACCCAGTCTCATGAAGCACAGCGCAAAATATTATTCGGTATTCTGGAATATACAGGGCGAAACGAAATTCGCGCACTCGGGCTTCGCAGAGCGACTCCTCCCATACCAGTGATAAAAAAATCTCTCACAAAGAGAACTTGATATCCACGGTCGTGGGTGACGTGCGGTTAAACCACACACCGATGGTGGGCATTGTGCATATTGAAGACACCCTCACGAATGTCTGCTGCTTCATTCGACCATATTATGGTGTTCATGAAGTCGTTGTTGGCTTTCTGTTGTTGGAAACATTCACAGAATTGTATCCGCTGATGGCGATCTGCAGGGTGCAGGTGTTGCGTTAAAGAATTATGATAGGGGTGCAGCCATGCTCGAGCAGCACGTTAACGACCGTACGTTGAGAGAGACGCAGCTGCCTTGCTGCGTGTACTTGACTGGGGTTCTTGGTCTATGACCTCCACAATAGCTTCCTCAGTAGCTGGAGTACGGCGAGTCCGTGGACGACCTCTCACGCGATGGTGGAGGGAGAGAACCTGACTCCTGAAAGCGCACCTCAAGTGAAACACATTTTTATCTGGATGGCGTCGACGAGGATATCTGGCAGCATATTCACGAGCGGCAACACCAGCCCAGTTATCAGATGCCACAAGGACCAGATGCATATTCACATATTCATCGTTTGTGTATGCCACACGTCTGCCACACTAGTTTAGAGGTTTACAATAAGAAAATTCGATACGTGTACGCATGTACATTGGAGTCTGTCACGGGCGCGTTACCGCGCTCGCTTCCAGTCCCTGTCTGACGGACAGCGCATACAGTATAAACACGCCGTCAGTCCTGCGCGTTGTTCCATCTAACGTGCATTACCCCTGACAGATATTGTTCTACAAGATTCATCCCGATACCGCTAATTGTGAAATGTTCGGTTTCGAATTACACTGTTTTCCTTAACGGTAGTAGGCGTGATGTTTCCACAATCCCATCGATATAATAATAGTAACAATAACAATATTAATGCTTTGAGATATATACTAAACAGCATTCGGTTACCAGACTCGATGTTGAAAGGCATAATTAGTGGGACCATGGTGATAACACATACAAATAGTAATCCAGTTTGGACATTATTCGCAAAGGACGTTGCTTGTCCTACTGGTAACGTAAGGCCCTTACGAAATGTAAAGGACGTGGACGAGGCAAGAATAATAGTTGGTACTAATCTATGCGACCATTGGAGGAAGGTACAAAGAAAACAGGTTTCGCATCTAGTAGACGGAGTGATGCAAATAAATTCACGCCCACGACGTGGAAAGGGCCTCTTTCAAAGCTGACCAATCTTCCATTTCTATTAGTGTAGTATCTCAGTGCAAATGTTCCATTGACCTTCTGCATGCTAACCAAAAATTATATCCACAGCACCAACTGTACAGCGCAACTAATGTGTGCTAACAGTGGTAGTTACCATACATTTGGTTAAAGTGTTGCCAGATTGCCACTCTTTAACGTCCTTCTTCTGGCAGATTTACTCGCCGGACGAAATTTTGAGAGAGAATTTTTTATCACTAGCATGTGGGGAGTCGCGCTGCGAAGCCCGAGTGCGCGAATTTCGTTTCGCCCTGTATATTCCAGAATACCGAATAATATTTTGCGCTGTGCTTCATGAGACTGGGTTTTGAACGAAAATACAAATGGAACAGGAATATTTTCAGTTATTTAAAACTCTTATTTTATTTGTGCTGCAAGTATCTCTGACAAAAAAATTTGTCCCGTATATACCGGATTTTACTGCGGCATGTATCCCGATCTGTATGGGAGAGACACCGCATCTTATAAAATCATGAGCTTGGTAGCCAAGATGGCCGTACTAGAATCAAAATACGTCCAATAGAACATACTGTTAACAAAACTACTCAAACATTTGGAAATATTTGTATATTGAGCATACACTACTCAGTAATTTCCCCAGGGCTTAGGGAAAACTTACTCGACAGAAACGCGAACACTTTTATTGTGGACTGGCATCCACTGAGCAACTGCAGTGCCAATACGCGCACACCCTGCGTTTGCCGAAACTACTAGAGGTGCGCAGTCTACACCACATGCGACGCCTCTCCGTGATCTACCCTAGGTAAAAGTGATATATTTTGCAAGTGGTTTAAGGTACAAATATTTTGATCCTCGATGGACACTGCTCCCACGCTACTTCCATCGCCTTTCTTGATTTTGCTGAAGCTAAAAATGTTCGTTTACTTTGAGTACCTCCCCACACAACATATGCAGGGCAATCACTTGACAAATCTTTCTTCGGCCCTTTGAAAGCTTATTTCAAAACCGCCAGTAACTCTTTCACCAGTGTACTCTTTCACGTATTCGCTGTCTCCTGCGCATTTAACAGTGGAATTCCTGTTACACTTTTTATGTAACCACCCTTGCTTTTAATGTTACCGAAGGTTGTTTTTGACTTTTCTATATGCTGAGTCAGTCCTTCCGACAAACATTTCTTTACGGTTTCTGTGCATTTTTCATGTAGCCAATTCGCCTTAACTTCCTTGTACTTCGTATTTATTTCATTCCTGAGTGACATGTATTTCTGTATTCCTGAATTTCCCTGAACGATTTTGTACTTCCTCTTTTCATCGATCAACTGAAGTATTTCTTCTGATACCCTTGGTTCTTCGGAATTACATTCTTTGTACCTATGTTTTCCTTCCCAACTTCTGCGATTGCCCTTTAAGAGATGTTCATTCCTTCTCAACTGTACTACCTACTGAGTTGTTCCTTATTGCTGTATCTATAGCCTTAGAGAACTTCAGGCATATCTCGTCATTCCTTCTGTGTGCCTCTTATTTGCATATTGATTTTTCCTGACTGATCTCTAAACTTGCCGGTCGATGTGGCCGAGCGGTTCTAGGAGCTTCAGTCTGGAGCCGCTCCACCGGTGAGGTCACAGGTTCGAATCATGCCTCGGGCATGGATGTGTGTAATGTCCTTAGGTTTGTTAGGTTTAAGTAGTTCCAAGTTCTAGGGAACTGATGGCCTCAGATGGTAAGACCCATAGTGCTCAGAGCCGTTTGAACCGCCTCTTAAACTTCAGCCTACTCCTCCTCACTAGTAATTGTGATCTGAGTCTATATCTGCACCTGGGTACTCTTTAGAATCCAATATCTGATTTCGGAATCTCTATCTTACCTTAATGTAATCCAACTGAAATTTTCCCCATATCTCCCAGCCTTTTCCAAGTACACCTCCTCCCCTTATGATTCACTATTACCAGCTGATAGTTACTGCAGAACTTAATCAGTCTTTCTCCTGTCTCAATCCTAATACCAAGCCCACATTATGCCATAAGTCCTTCCCATACAACTGAATACCAGTCCACCATTACTATTATACACTCCTGGAAATGGAAAAAAGAACACATTGACACCGGTGTGTCAGACCCACCATACTTGCTCCGGACACTGCGAGAGGGCTGTACAAGCAATGATCACACGCACGGCACAGCGGACACACCAGGAACCGCGGTGTTGGCCGTCGAATGGCGCTAGCTGCGCAGCATTTGTGCACCGCCGCCGTCAGTGTCAGCCAGTTTGCCGTGGCATACGGAGCTCCATCGCAGTCTTTAACACTAGTAGCATGCCGCGACAGCGTGGACGTGAACCGTATGTGCAGTTGACGGACTTTGAGCGAGGGCGTATAGTGGGCATGCGGGAGGCCGGGTGGACGTACCGCCGAATTGCTCAACACATGGGGCGTGAGGTCTCCACAGTACATCGATGTTGTCGCCAGTGGTCGGCGGAAGGTGCACGTGCCCGTCGACCTGGGACCGGACCGCAGCGACGCACGGATGCACGCCAAGACCGTAGGATCCTACGCAGTGCCGTAGGGGACCGCACCGCCACTTCCCAGTAAATTAGGGACACTGTTGCTCCTGGGGTATCGGCGAGGACCATTCGCAACCGTCTCCTTGAAGCTGGGCTACGGTCCCGCACACCGTTAGGCCGTCTTCCGCTCACGCCCCAACATCGTGCAGCCCGCCTCCAGTGGTGTCGCGACAGGCGTGAATGGAGGGACGAATGGAGACGTGTCGTCTTCAGCGATGAGAGTCGCTTCTGCCTTGGTGCCAATGATGGTCGTATGCGTGTTTGGCGCCGTGCAGGTGAGCGCCACCATCAGGACTGCATACGACCGAGGCACACAGGGCCAACACCCGGCATCATGGTGTGGGGAGCGATCTCCTACACTGGCCGTACACCACTGGTGATCTTCGAGGGGACACGGAATAGTGCACGGTACATCCAAACCGTCATCGAACCCATCGTTCTACCATTCCTAGACCGGCAAGGGAATTTGCTGTTCCAACAGGACAATGCACGTCCGCATGTATCCCGTGCCACCCAACGTGCTCTAGAAGGTGTAAGTCAACTACCCTGGCCAGCAAGATCTCCGGATTGAGCATGTTTGGGACTGGATGAAGCGTCGTCTCACGCGGTCTGCACGTCCAGCACGAACGCTGGTCCAACTGAGGCGCCAGGTGGAAATGGCATGGCAAGCCGTTCCACAGGGCTACATCCAGCATCTCTACGATCGTCTCCATGGGAGAATAGCTGCCTGCATTGCTGCGAAAGGTGGATATACACTGTACTAGTGCCGACATTGTGCATGCTCTGTTGCCTGTGTCTATGTGCCTGTGGTTCTGTCAGTGTGATCATGTGATGTATCTGACCCCAGGAATGTGTCAATAAAGTTTCCCCTTCCTGGGACAATGAATTCACGGTGTTCTTATTTCAATTTCCAGGAGTGTATTATATCTCCTTTTACGTAGGACTTAGACACGTTTCAGTAACCTGGAACAGGCATATGCTGCATACTGGTAACAATGCCATTTGATCAGCTTCACAAATAATGAGCAAGCACCAGTAACGAGGTCAGTAGCATCAGACTGTTACAAAACTATTACTGAAACACCAGTCTACTTCTCCTGCGTTTCATACGGATCCCCTTAGTGTTCCTTTTTAATATGTCGTTGACACGTAACTGGCCGCTATTAAATTCAGCACCTTGTTCTCGAACCACAATAGTACTATTTCACAAGAGACAGACCGCGACGACACCGCTCTCAGTTCAAAGAGCCTTCTTCAGTAACCTGTCAGCACACGCACAGTACAATCGTACCTAGATTCAAACGTCGGCTTATAGCCGTGGTAAATACTGCTGTTTTGAAGAGCGTGCCTCAGCGCGTAGTGTAAAGCAGTCGCTTTCCGTTTCTGGCGGTGGCGCCGCTGTGGCAATCGCAGCTCTGGTGTCTCCCTCTAGTGGGAAAGGGGAAAAGTTGCCTGTTAACGCGCATTTAAGGGGTGCTATGATCTCCGCAGGGGGTCAGGGTGAGTCTGTCAGTCTCGGCGAGTCTAGTCAGTTGGTCAGTCGGAGTGAGACTAGGTTAGTCTCTCGTCACCAGTTGCTGGTCTCTCTCTCGTCTGCATTTGTGCGGCAGTTAGTGTCTGTCTGTCGTCAGATTGCTAGTATGTCTCTCGTTTGGATCAAACCTTAAAGCCAGGAAATGAGAGTCTTGCCACTCCGCCAGTAACAGAACTCAGCTAGTGGTCGCCCGGTCCGAGCTGAGTTCCTGCATCTGAGACTGCGCGTTAGGCCGCCAGTCTGCTCGAGTTGCTCGGCAGACACAAGACGCCTTGTCCGTCTTGAGCGTCGGCGCATGCGAGGTGGCCACATGGTAGCCAGTGGGCCGCACCGTATAGTGAGGAGTAGTGGTTTCGCGGCCGACACGAGAGCAAGAGAAGTCAACCCACGACATCGGTCTGGCCGGCGCGAGCTGCGACACCGTGAGACGGGAGATCGGCGCGCCTTCCTGCGCCCGTTGAAGCGGCTGGCAGCGGACGGTTAGGGAGAGCGTTTTGGGGGTGCTGCGCCAGGTCTTCGCCAGGCAACGCCGTTTATTAGAAATTAAGTGATTGCTGACATGTTTCATTTACGTGTTAAATTCTACTTGTTTTCTTCGTCAGTCTCTTGTCCCCAGCTTATTCGCTTGTCTTTCGTCCGCATTTGTTAGGCAGTTAGTGTCTGTCTGTCTGTATGTCGGTCTGCCGTACGTTAATAGCTGCCTCCGTCATGTTTGTCGGATTCGGTGTTAACGAATTTATTGCTTAAAGGCCGAATTCTTGAACTATGTTTTTATCTTGCCTATGATCTTGCAAGGTGGTATATGTGGAATGTAGAGCATGTTGTAGATTTTATTTAACTCTGCATTTTATGGGCTTTATTTAAATAGTCACTTTAGGTTATAAGGCTGCCACCCTTCCACCGTAAGAGTCCTTAAAAAAATTGCTCTTTCAGTGGCAAATAATTTGAGTGTTGTACCATTTCCATCCCCCTTACGGGGTACACAGTATACGTGTTGTGTGAGTTGTTAAATTTTTTTTAGTTTAAAGTAATCTGGTGTGTTGCAGATTTGCACCAGTGTACTCTTTCAGAGGTTGTTGTGAGCGGTCATGACTACGGCCGTGTTAAAAGGGAGCAGGCAAGTTTCTCAGCCCGCAGGCTCATATTGTTAATATTGTTCTGTGTGCCTCTAAATAAAATTGTAACTTGATATTTCGAGGGTGCTTTTCTGCTTATAATTTTAAATCTTCTTTTGAAAAGGTTTTTACGAATGAAATTCACATTTGTTAAAAGTAATTTCATTTTCCATCAGTTACTTCCTGGCAACTACTTCCACGCTCACCTAGTGTGATTAAATGTGTTAATGTTCTTGATGAATCGCTAATAAATAAATTCTTTAAGAGAAAGTTTTGAAAAGCTAAATTTACGGTTCATTCTTACTTCGCCACAAACGCAGTTATCACGTTTTCCGATCAAACACTTCTGAATTTTTAGTGCCTGAGTAGGGCACCGAGCACACCCCGACCACTCAGGTCTCGCGGCCTCCCCCCCTCCCCACTGCAGCTCGCCTCCTTCCAGTCTACAACTACTTTAGTCGCTGCCGACTACCGCGCCAGGGAACCTCTGGTGCTTCCCAGCCCGAAGAGAGGTCATTGCCCCTTCATGCGACTATCGATAGGTGACGGCATGGAACAATAACTATAGAGGGTGGATGTAGAACATCTTCGAGCCAAATTTCAAACTTCTGCGTCACGATGGGAAGTAATAACTGGACTTCGGAGGGTGGTCTTTTAATTTTATTGTGAAGTGTATATCTATCACAATTCATCGCTTAGAAAATGTGCTGGATCTTAAAATCATAGGTTAGATTCCTCAGATTAGCTGAGATCTAATCTACATGAGTGAGTGGCTGATTACTCATTCCAAGAGTGCCTCCTCAGCCGTCGTATAGAAAGAATCGAGTCCGTTCGTTGAGCAAAGTGTGCTTAGGCTGCATGCTTTTCTGCGCGAAACGCGTATAGGTAGAAAAGCGGTGGCAACGAACAGCAAGATCAAGGTCGGTGGACTTTGTTGCCAACATGAGAAACTCAGTGATGGCGGAAAACCGTAGTCCGTTCCGCCGCTGTGCCCCTCGGGAGCATTAAAATAGCGGCAGCCGCGGAGCAGCACGGCACGGCACGGCACGGCCGGCCGCTGTGCCGTCCGCCTCCTGATTTAATAAACGGCTGGTGGGCACTTGTTAGGCGCCGTAACGGCAGCCGCCTCGCGATAACCGCCGCGCCGCAAGCCACGCCGCGCCGGGCCGGGCCGGACATCCGCTCGCTTTCCCAAACCCCAAAACCCTGCCGGCACAATTCTGCCCCGGAGGGGCCCCGCGCAATCAACTCGGACGTGCATTTACGCGTGCCGTGAGGTTCGGTGCTGTTACACTGGTTCTTCCCTGACGGCCTCGGCTTCTCTTCGGAAAATACTCGAACGTACAGTTTAAAATAAATACAACCATCGCTTTTATTTTATCGTGCAGTAGACTTCAGAAACAATGCAAATTTTTGCGTTGAGTTGAATGTACAAAAAAACGGTACACGTATGAATTAAGCCTATACTCTCCATAACGAGGTGAGGTCACTACACTTCAACATACGGGTTGCGGCAGCGCGGTTCCTTCCGTCCCTTTTCGTCGAACCTGCACCTACCTGTAAACATTGTCTCAGCAGATCATCAGTAGCGAAGCCGAGTGAAACCTACTGTACTTCGACGCGAACCAGATTGCAATTAAAGTTACTAATCTACGTTTCGGGAGAAAGTTTTCACACGAAATGAAAGGTCGGAAATTTTGTCCTTAATTAATATATTCTGAAACTTAGGTGAACAAGTATCACTGCCAAGCCCGTGCTTGTCTTAACACAGTCACTCACAATCACTTTCACTCACATTAGCAAGTTTATGGTGTTGCATTTCCCGAAAACGTAACAGCTACAAAATTACGGATTGGTTTTGATTGAGAATGCTCGACAAATATTAAGTCTGTCGGTACCAAATGCAGTCACAGTTTTTAGCCACCGACCTGCTCGATACGCTACGCGGTATTTGTCTTTTCTCTTCACAAATTCATTTAAAAATTTCGAAATTTCTACACGCCCATCGGAATAATTATGCCGTCACTTTACCACACTTTGATGTATGAAACACTGCGAGATCTGGCAACTTATCATTTCCATCGGAACTACTACTACACACGTCCGAACTGTTTCATGGCTAGGCTCCGACTCCTCTCTAGAATACTCTAAGTCTTCTCTACCAGCAGAGAAAGGCGCGCGAAGGATATTGCTTTACCATTGATCAGTTTACTCAACAGCCAATAGCAAAACAACATTCTCCCGCGTCAGTCCGCGCTTTTAATTAATAACCAATCGCAAAATAGTAAACCTAACGACTGTACTTTTTACCGACGTAATTATCTAATATGTTGAAGTTTTGTTTATGCATAAAGTTATTTACTATTGTTATTTATACCTGAATTAACTTTCCCTTTACCATAAACTTACTTTACAAATCTAGTCTACAAAAATCCCCTTTGTTCACATCCATACTTCTTCGAAGTGTTCCCACTCTAAATCTCACTACATAACTCGTTAAACAATTATCTTCATATTAACCTTAAGCCACACTCACGCATCATTCATACTGCTAAAACTCATTTATAACGTTTTAAATACACAAAAAGACATAATAACACTTCATGAAAATCTGTTACGAGTTACGGAATGAACAAAGATAATAAACATCTTCTGTTTGAGATGTCAGAGGAGACGGGTGTATTGTACATATGCGGAAAAAGAATCTTACTATTACTTTAGTGCACTCTAGTGGGCACAACTAATCACACTGTTCTATCCAATACTGTTCTCTATTGGCCGATACATAAACTACGTGCGCCTCCAGTCTCGCGTCACCATCTCCCACTTAACCGCCTCCAAGGCAGGATCGGTATACGGCGCTACGCCTCAAGGTATTTATTGGTATAGATAATTACCACTTCTGCCTAAGCAGTAGCTGTCTTGTCACTGGGATAACGTATCCACGGTATTGTTATCCTTCGAGTCACGTACAATTTACTATTCATGTTTTGATAGAAATACATGATATTCAACTCAACTGAATTTTTCGATACCCTACACCATGTTATATGGCAAGAGGCTGCGTGTGAAAGGCAGTCTGCGCCACGTGGCAGAGGAAAAGACAGGTCACTAACCGAAAGTGTTGTTTTGCGAAAAAATTGTGTAAAAAGACGGTTATATTCTACTGCGAGCGCTAACGCTAATAATCGGTGTCACGTGCGTGAGTATTACGTTCTGCTACGAGTTACGGAATGAACAAAGATAATAAACTTCTTCTGTTTGAGATGTCAGAGGAGACGGGTGTATTGTACATATGCGGAAAAAGAATCTTGTATTCTTAACGGCAGACATGTTGTAATTTTCAGTTACAGAGATTTTGATGTTGTATACAGAAAGAAGAGTAGGTTACGATTGTAAAAGAAAGATTTAAATTTTAAGCAACTAAGACAATGGAACGATGTTTATTTAAAGGAATAAAAGGTACGTCCTTTGAGTTTAATTTCAGTGACCACTACCTATGAACTCGAACAGTCCACGGGTATACTGCCGGTTCATAGTGTCCAAGATCCTGGCTCAGACCTCTAAATATTGGGACAGCGTTATAAGGGAGGCTATCGAAATTCACACCAGGGGAGATCTTATCAACTGAGATTGCGGCTACAATCTCAGCAAGGCTTGGGACCCGGCATTGAATGTAATTAAGAAGATTCTCAGCAAGAAGTGCGAACTGGCGACCAGGGCGGACGTAGCAAGCACATCGACGCTACGACAGATTGCGACGCCCACGTCTTCGCGAACGCCGACGCGCAACGCGGACGGCGAAGAGAGTGGCCCGCGGGGGGAGGGGATTTAAACCGGCCGCCCGCCCTCAGGAGCTCAGTTCCTCAGCGCACCTGACGATGGCGACATGTCTGATCGCCGAAATGTTGTGCCCGTTGGACGCTATGAACCAGCAGTATACCGGTGGACTGTTCGAGCAACAAATACGCCGGGAGAAACTGAATAATCACATCACTACCTATGAAGTTCATGTACTGGTATTAAAGTAAGCGGACAGAAGTGTATAGTAAATATGGGGAGAACCTGTGCCAAACACGCTCAAGAATTATAGTCGTTCTATACCTAATTACTTGACCTACAATATCCAATGGACATCTGAGCTTTACTACCGCACAGGAACAGATTCCGTGAGGTTTACGTAAAGACTGATCGCATTTTTTGAGTTATAGCTAAATCATCAGTCAGTCAACGAACGACGAACGAGCTCAGCCTACGTCGACCTGAACGATACGGTAAATCTACACTCATGATTAATGACAAAGTGCACATTTCCATCTGTAAAGATCAGAATATCTAGAAGTATACACAAGGAACATTTTTGCAGCAGTAAACAGTTTATGATTACATGTACTGACAAAACAAATTGAATATTTATGTACTGATAGATAAACGATTTCTGGGAATATGCAACTCTCTACTGAGCTCCGATAACTCTAGTACGTCTTGGTAGAGTGGCACATGTTCAAATGTATGTGAATTTCTAAGGGATCAAATTGACGATGGTTCAAATGGCTCTGAGCACTATGGGACTTAACATCTGAGGTCATCAGTCCTCTAGACTTAGAACACGTAAACCTAACTAACCTAAGGACATTACACACATCCATGCCCGAGGCAGGATTCGAACCTTCGACCGTAGCAGCAGCGCGGTTCGCGACTGAAGCGCCTAGAACTGCTCGGCCACAGCGGCCGGCTCCAAACTGATGAGGTCATCGGTCTAGACTTACACACTACTTAAACTAACTTACACGAAGAACACACACACACACACACACACACACACACACACACACACACATGCCCGAGGGAGGACTCGAACCTCCTGCGGGAGGGACCGCGCAGTCCGTGACATGGCGCTTCAAACCGCTCGGCCAGTCCGCGCGGCGAGGCGCACAAGTACTGCATGTATTGCGAGTATAGTACACTGACACAGTATAATAATCACGTAACCCGCTTTTGAACTTTCAATGAAAACATCAGTCATGATCGCAATGACGTTTTATTTCGTTATAGGTGGCCTTTTTCAGTTTTAGTACACCACCTTTAGACCAGTGTGTAACGCCATTGGTGACCCGAGTAGGCGATGAGCAGAGCTGCTGCGTATGCCGGGAGGCACGTCTCGCCAGCTGCAGGGGCTTGTTGAGTAGTTGACGAATAGTGCCTCTCGCCGTATACGAGGGGTGTTCAATGAATATGCAACACAAGTTTTTCTGAAAGCATGTTGGTTTTATTCAGAATTCCAGCACACCACATTATTCCCGACTCCCTTGTCTACAAAAACCTTTCTATCAACGTAATCTCTGTTTAACGCGACGGCCTTACGCAGCCTTACAGGGAGGGCCTGTATGCTCGGAGTTACCACTCTACTGGTCGACGTCGGTACCAATTTCTTGCTGCATCGGTAACCTCCCCATCATCCGATTTTGCTGTGAGTTGTTTGTTACACACAGATTTCCTCAAATGAGTGTCAGCACGTTCCAACATTGCAGGAGTTACAGCTGTGCAGCCGCCCGGCACGATGGAGAACGACACGTTTGCACGACCTTGCTGCGATGATGACAGACGCCTCGCCCCACAACTCACCGTGCTTTTGTTCATTGCCAGGTCTCCGTAGAAACTGTGCAAGCGCCTATGAAACTCTACGATTCTCTGGTCTTCGGCCAAAAGAAACTCACTGACATCTTTCTACTTGGAAAGCATCTACATTACAGACGCCATTTTGGAGGCAATGTATAGCGTCACCACCTGTCGGAACTTCATGAAACTACAGCCGTTGATGGAGCAATACTCCACAATGTCCCACAACAAATTACGAAATTTTTCAACCGAAATTGGCCGAGAAGAAAATGTGTTTCATTACTTATCGAACACTATTCGTACAAAAGCTCTGCCCATCCTCCACGCTGATCACAAACGGTGTTAACCATTAGTCTGAAGTTGGTCTACTAAGACTGAAACTTGTTGGGGTTGGGTTGTTTGGAGGAAGAGACCAAACAGCGAGGTCATCGGTCTCATTGGATTAGGGAAGGACGGGGAAGGAAGTCGGCCGTGCCCTTTCAAAGGAACCATCCCGGCATTTGTCTGGAGCGATTTAGGGAAATCACGGAAAACCTAAATCAGGATGGCCGGACGAGGGATTGAACCGCTGAAACCTGTGACCAGTAGTAAAATAAAACATATTTGTGATCACGACTGATTCTTTTTTTTATTAAAATAAGATCAGATCGCTACTGTTCCTGAGTTGTCTTCTAAAATAACTTTTGAATTGTTTGTTGGGGCGTGCAGCGAACTCAGTTAAAGTGCGGCGGTGTTTTATATCAGACCCAAAATTACATATCGGGCACTACTCCCACTAATTAGTATGCCGGTAATTATTCTTACTGTGGAACAAAGATACACATTTATTTCTATTCCCTCCCAATACATCAATCATTGAACTTAAGTAGATTATGATTTGAATTGATTGTGGACATTACTTTCGCTATCTAATAATCCCAGAACAAACACAAGAGCATTTCCTCCAAAATAGCACACAAAAACAGGTAAAAACGAATCAAACTAATTTTATAATACATTTTGCTTCTATTCATCATATATAGTTAATTAAATGTTCGGGTTAGAATCCCAGCAGTAGCACAAATTTTAATACTTTGCTTCGGCCTACATCATTATCGAAGATAAAGGTGAAATTCAACGTGTTTCAGGATCATCAACTTCGTGTGATTGATACATCGCCTATGCTTGAGGTGCAGTGCGCATTAACAACATTTCACTAGGTGCTAAGGTCCTAGTCCAATAGTGGAGAGCCTCCGCAATATTGAGGCGAGTTTAAAAAAAAGGGATAGCAGTGGGTTGAGATAGGAGTTTGAATTCGTAACGGGGAGGGAGACCTACGAGGATAGCCCGTGCGATTATGGTACCTACAATGCCAGTGTGGTATAACAGCTTGCAAATCTGTCTAGTAAGCGGGAGACCCAGGTCTGAATCCTGGTACTGGTACAAATTTTCATTCATTACTGCGAACTACATCAATAGCGTATACTTTGCTTCTAGTTTGTAGTTTCAGTAAGTACCACTGTTAACAACGCCGGGATATACTACAGTTTTACACCTAAGATTTAGTCATCATGCTGCGCTGTAACATCACTTGAATACGATAACCAAATAAACAGGACAAAACAGATTAAATTCCACATCCATATAAGCACGAACACCCTCCATTCACACTATATCTAAAACAATTAGTATCATACCGTGTACTTACAAGGGAACCTCCCCATCGCACCCCCCTCAGATTTAGTTATAAGTTGGCACAGTGGATAGACCTTGAAAAACTGAACACAGATCAATCGAGAAAACAGGAAGAAGTTGTGTGGAACTATGAAAAAACTAAGCAAAATATACAAACTGGACTCATACGAAAGATAGGCAACATCAAGGACACTCTGAGCTTAGGAGCGCCGTGGTCCCGTGGTTAGCGTGAGCAGCTCCGGAACGAGAGGTCCGTGGTTCAAGTCATCCCTCAAGTGGAAAGTTTAGTTTCTTTATTTTCGCAAAGTTATGATCAGTCCGTTGGCTCATTGACGTCTCTGTTCACTGTAATAAGTTAAGTGTCTGTGTTTTGCGACCGCGCCACAAAACCCCACGGAATACATCTCACGTATTTAATGCACTCTCGTCCAAAGTAGCGAACAGTCAACTGACAGCCAGGGAGCCTCGTTAGCAGGAATACTCTCTCTTCCGTGCGCTGTTGTCGACTGCCGTCGTGTGCTTCGAAGTTTGTTTAGGTGTAGCGTCCCCGTACTACGGCGCAGTTACCTCGCATCGGACGGGCAGATAATAATTGTCTGAAAATAAAAAACTAAACTTTTCGCTTGAGGGAAGACTTGAACCAAGAACCTCTTATCCCGCAGCTGCTCACGCTAACCATGGGACCACGGCACTCCTGAACTCAGACTCTCCTTGATGTTGACTAAGTTGCGCATTCCCTACACAGTTCGCATATTTTACTAATTTTTTTAATAGTTCTACACAACTTCTTCCTGTTTTCTCGACTGATCTGTGTTTAGTTTTTCAAGGCCTATCCACTGTGCCAACTTATAACTAAATCTGAGGGGGGTGCGATGGGGAGGTTCCCTTGTTAGGTGCATAGTAGCGGCCAATTGCATTTTATGTGTACTATAACAGTTTCTAAGTGTGATTCAACCTAATTTTAATATTTGATTTTAAAACATTAAATATGTGAGAAACTTTTAATATGTATTTTTAAACTTTTTATTCTCGAACTAACAATGGCTGATGCCCATAACGCAGGTCAGAGAAACAGTTATTGGTTCGAGAGTAATCATTTCTCGCTAATGGAAAAACAAATCTGAGAAGGGAATGGTCCAATCCGACATGTCGAAACCCAGAATGAAATTGTTTTATGCTCGAAGAATACAACTAAAAAATGTACTGCTAAACTTTTAGCTGCTAAACCGCATTGCAAGTACTCTTTAAAAAATTGTTGGAGTTATTCGTTTATGTCTGACAAAGAACCGGTTATGATGGCGGTTTGTGCAACTTTTCCTGCCAAGCTCGCGATCGGCTGTGACAACAGCATGCGTAGTGCTAATATCCGGAGTTAAACAAACGCAAATGAAGCACGTAAACCGTCCAAACAGTCATCAATGTTTTGAATAATAGGCAGTTTGTATCGACAGGTAAATTGTTGCATTTGTAATTCTTACAAAGGTGACCAAAAGAGAAAGATAAATCAAGGCAGTGTTTGATGTTACGACGGGCGTTAAGTAAGTAATGCAACACATTTTTTTATCGGCCAGTTTCAGTTTAAAAAATCGGAATTTTTTGTAGGACATCATAGAATATTCACGCTTCATTCCTTGTAGTGTCACGAATTTCCGGTAGACGACGGCGCTATAAATACTCTTCAAAATGGTTTGTGTAATGGAGGTGCTTTCCAAGCAGAGAGCTGTAATTGTTTTTTTTTTTTTTTTTCGGGGGAAACCAGAACACCGCTGGTATTCACGGGCGTTGCAGACCGTCTACCGGAGACTCGGCAGTGAACAAAAGCACTGTGAGTCGTTGGGCGACGCGTTTTTCATCATCAAAAGGCGGTCGCGTGCACCTGTCCGACCTCCCAAGTGCCGACGAGCCGCGTACAGCTGTGACTCCTGTAATATTGGAACGTGAGGACACTCTTATTCGAGGTGATAGATGGATCACAGTCAAACACCTCACTACGCAACTGGACGTCTTACACAAGTCTGGGCTTGCGAGAGGAGCTTACAAAACTTCATTGGGCTTCGCTTGCTCATCCACCCTACAGCTCGGATCTCGCACCGTCCGACTTCTTGTTTGGCTCAATGAAGGAAGCACTCTGCTGGAAGCAGTAAGCGGATGATGGGGAGGTTACTGATGCAGCGAGACGTTGGCGTCGGCCGCTGTGGCCGAGCGGTTCTAAGCGTTTCAGTCTGGAATCGCGTGACCGCTACGGTCGCAGGTTCGAATCCTGCCTCGGGCATGGATGTGTGTGATGTCCTTAGGTTAGTTAGGTTTAGGTAGTTCTAAGTTCTAGGGGACTGATGACCTCCGATGTTAAGTCCCATAGTGCTCAGAGCCATTTGAACCATCAGAAGACGTTGGCTCCGACGTCGACCAGTAGAGTGTTATCAGTCGGGCGTACAGACTCTCCCAGTAAGGTGGCGTGAAACCGTCGTATTTGAACGGAGATTATGTAGAAAAATAGGATTTTATAGCCAAAAGAGTGGGGAATAATATTATGTATTGGAATCCTGAATAAAACCAACCTGTTTTCAGAAAAAATGGTTTGTATTACTTATTTGAACACCCCTCGAAATTGCAGACGACATCCATCAGTCGTGACTTTAATGTATCGAAATAAAATATTTCTTGCACACACATCATTTTCTCTCAATTGTGATAATTTTTTAATAAATTATATTCTCGTAACAAAGAAACAGTTCCTTCTTTATTTCCCCTAGTCATCATAACAAAGGGCAGTGTCATCTGAATGATAAAAACATCATCAAGTACACCTGACGAAAGAAAAATTAATGCTTTGAGGCACGCCACAGTAATCACTAGTTTTATTCAAACAAAATGCCAGTGCAGTAAGAAACGTTTCTGGTAGTTGCTCTGCCTGTTGTGCTGCAAACCGAGCATGCTTACAGGTAATTGTAAAATGCGCCGATGCAAACAGATAATGCACAAATGACCGAAATTTAAGAATACTATTCTGCTGATACCCCTCAAATGCCACAAAGATATCGCAAATTATGTTGTCTGGCAGTTTCCTTATCGCGAAATTGGGGACAAAGTGTCACTGAAATAATACAGGGTTTGGGGTGGACACCATTAAAACAAAGGTGTTTTTCGATGCGCCGGAATCTTCTCAAGAAATTTCAGCCACCAAATTTCTCCTCCGAATGAGAAAATATTTTGATTAATACAGACCTAGACAAGGAGAAACGATCACCATAATAAAATAAGTGAAATCAGACCTCTCACAGAAAGATACAGGTGTTCGTTTTTCCCGCTCGGTGTGCGAGACTGTAATAATAGAGAATTATTTTGAAGGTGATTCGACGAACTCTCTGCCAGGCACTTAAATATGATTTGCAGAGTATTCATGTAGATGTAGAATACTTTCCACAATCGAAAAACCCCTTTATTGAGAGTCACATGGGTTGTTCCAGGTAGAGTCTAAATTAGCTGTTCATCATCCATCTCACAGACGGAGGTGTCGTTATGACCAGGCCCAGTGTTAAAAAAAAGCAATGAATTCATTTCTGCTACTGGTTAGAAACCGTTTCGAATGAAACCTTAAAAATAATCCTTTCACATTTTTCCAGATTTTGATAGGTCGATTATAAGATTTTTGCCACTGAAGTCAGTTTTTAGTTTTGGTCCTAATATGCCTTGAGGTCCCTGAAGACAGATATAAAGTTGCGGAAACAGTAATCCACTCATACTTATCACCTTCATTGTTTTTGAATGTTCAGTAATGGTTCAAATGGCTCTGAGCACAATGGGATAACATCTGAGGTCATCAGTCCCCTATAACTTAGAAATACTTAAACCTAACTAATCTAAGGACATCACACACATCCATGCCCGAGGCAAGATTCGAACCTGTAACCGTAGCGGTCACGTGGTTCCAGACTGAAGCGCCTAGAACCGCTCGGCCACACCGGCCGGCGTTTGTGAATGTGTCACAGCATTTGTGGATTGCACAACAGACTCTGTCTTTTGTTGGCGTCAAAATCATAAAGTGCGATTTGCTTCACAAAACCTGACTGAGCGGCGTTAGACACAGCAGGTTTCGGACCAGAACTGCAGGGTTATTACAAATGATTGAAGCGATTTCACAGCTCTACAATAACTTTATTATTTTAGATATTTTCACCATGCTTTGTACACACATACAAAAACTCAAAAAGTTTTTGTAGGCATTCACAAATGTTCGATATGTGCCCCTTTAGTGATTCGGCAGACATCAAGCCGATAATCAAGTTCCTCCCACACTCGCCGCAGCATGTCCCCATCAATGAGTTCGAAAGCATCGTTGATGCGAGCTCGCAGTTCTGGCACGTTTCTTGGTAGAGGAGGTTTAAACATTGAATCTTTCACATAACCCCACAGAAAGAAATCGCATGGGGTTAAGTCGGGAGAGCGTGGAGGCCATGACATGAATTGCTGATCATGATCTCCACCACGACCGATCCATCGGTTTTCCAATCTCCTGTTTAAGAAATGCCGAACATCATGATGGAAGTGCGGTGGAGCACCATCCTGTTGAAGGATGAAGTCGGCGCTGTCGGTCTCCGGTTGTGGCATGAGCCAATTTTCCGCGGGCTACGCGTGAAACTTGTCCGCACGCGTTCAATCGTTTCTTCGCTCACTGCAGGCCGACCCGTTTATTTCCCCTTACAGAGGCATCCAGAAGCTTTAAACTGCGCATACCATCGCCGAATGGAGTTAGCAGTTGGTGGATCTTTGTTGAACTTCGTCCTGAAGTGTCGTTGCACTGTTATGACTGACTGATGTGAGTGCATTTCAAGCACGACATACGCTTTCTCGGCTCCTGTCGCCATTTTGTCTCACTGCGCTCTCGAGCGCTCTGATGGCAGAAACCTGAAATGCGGCTTCAGTCGAACAAAACTTTATGAGTTTTTTTACGTATCTGTAGTGTGCCGTGACCATATGTCAATGAATGGAGCTACGGTGAATTTATGAAATCGCTTCAATCATTTGTAATAGCCCTGTAGTTTCTTCTTCACATCAGCTACGAATTATTGGCATCTCCTCTACAATGTTTCTTGGAATAAACTTCGTTGTTTTGGGACTTCCCATGATTTCTTGAAACTGGTGAAGCAGGTCGAAGATGACTTCAGATGAGCTATATTCGTCTCGGTTGCGACTGAGGGACCAGTCTTGTATCTCTCACGAGCAGCTCTATGTGGTTCATGTCTCAAGAACACTCCTGCAAAGAACTGTTGTTCTTGTCAGTTATTCAAGTTTAGGCGTTTATGTTGGTCATTAATAAGGATTTATAGGATTTTGTGGACATTGTGTACGGTAAGTATTTTGGATAGTTTTTCTTTCAAAGTTCTGCGAGTTCCATTTGGCGCGTATTTATTACATTGTGTAACTCTTTCTTCCATTTATACAGTTCACGGTCAGATTTTACGAAGCAAAACCGGGTTTGCATACTGCTTAACGCTAAGCGTTAAATATAATGAATGTTAATTCAGTTTTACCTTCATTGTTAACACTTATGGTACCGCAAAAAGAAGTTGGTAAATGTTATGGATATTAAATGAGTTGCAAATTTGAACGAACAGTAACTGCAGACAGTTGTTTCAGAGAAACTGTTAACTAAAACTGAAAGTCGCTTTACAGTTTACCATCGCGCCGAGTTGCGTTATCTCTTTGCCGATAGGTCGTCAATCGGGGATATGCGGCTGCCGCGTTGCGCATGCACAGGCCGCTACAGCTCCGGTACGGGTGTGCATTACTCCAGCCACATTTCCTACGAGTTTGTCATTCTCAACATTTTTTAAGAAAATACTTGCAGGGCGCCTTAGGAGCCTAAAATTTTGACTGGGTCTTTCTTTCGGTGCATTCTTCCTGTATAAAAATTTCAGAGCGTGCTTAGATACGTCGGATTGGACCATTCTCTGGTAAAATAGGCATAGGTATACTGTTCTTTCTAAAGTTTATGAATTTACTAACTGATTCATAGCCTAAATGGGACCCAAATAGATTTAATAGTTCTCGGCACATTATTATATAAGTCGTTGATACTTGGTAAGATGTTGGCAGCCTTAGAAATGCGTGAATCTAGCTACGGATAAACGCACGGTATATCGGTGAATAACAGCATTGGGGAACCTTCCACATATAACTTCTTCAATATGGCTCATTCAGCAAAACGTGTAGGAAGCAATGTAATATACACCCACTGGCCAGACACAACTAGTCGCTAGTCTTCCTCCCGCAGTGACAAAGCCTCATATCTTCCAAACAGTTAGCATCAAATAAATTACTAAGTCCTACTGATCACTAAAAAGTACGTGCTGTTCGCAAATGGTTCAATATAAATTCTTGCGTTGCATTACCACATTTATATTACAAATGGTTTGAAATACATATAGACATCAAAGAAAGTAGAAAACTTCACATTTAAAAAAAATTAAAGATACGTACTTCAAACAGTTGCGAGGACAGTCAACAAGTGGCACGACATACCGGTCAAGTAGCATTTATAGACGAATACTATAGTCAAAGTTAGCTAAACGCCCAACAGGTGGCACATCGGACTAGTCAGTGTGCATTAACTCAAAGCCAGACTAACAACCTGAGACCAAAACAGAGAATGAAGAAAAATAATACTCTTCTTGTCAATAAAATTCCAGGATAGGTTTTTTCAAAAATAGAAAATTTCTCTTACCAAGTACTGATCCTTGCTCCTTTCGAAGTTGTTCCCTTTGCTATCTTCACACAGTTGCCAACGTTTCTGGGGGTCTTGGAAGCTAGCAGGGGTATTTTAAACTGTGGTGTTTGTAAGCTCATTTGTCACAGCTCTTTTGGAGGGCTGAAGTTTTCCTTTCAGTCGCCTTTTCTCACGCGGACACAAAAAAAAAAGATTGTAAGGAAAGACCTCAGGCGAATATGGCGGACGTGGGATGGCAATAAGAGAACGTCTGTCCAAAAACTCGGTAACAGATAAAGCAGTATGGGATCTTGCACTGTCATGCAGTAAGAATCAGTCCTGAGGATACGACAAATCAGGCCGGCGACGTCTAATTGCGTGTAGCAAACGTTTCAAGACTTTCGACTAAAGAGTTTGGTTCACTGTTTGATCTAGAGGAACAAACTCTTGATGAAATGATCCTTTACTATCAAAGAACGTGACCAACATTATCTTTATTCCCGAAGGTTCGAGGCTGCGGATCCGGAACTCCGCCATTCAGCTCTTTGACGCTTTGTGTGAGGATCATACTGCTAGCATCAACTTTCGTCCTCAGCAATAATCTTTGACACAACTCGGGAAGCAATTCCGGCTCTTACCAGTGGTTTTGCAGAAATTACTCGTCTTTCCTCTTTATGTTCGTCCGTTAGTATGTGTCGGTAAGTTTTGCACTAAATTTTCGTTTCCCTATATCTCCGAGTAAAATCTTATGACACGCATCACCATTTACACTATACCGCACTCACAGTTACATGACGGTCTTCTTGCAATAACTGCCTTACATGCTCCAAAGTTGCATCGGTATGTGCTGCAGACGAGCTACCAGCTCTGGGAACGTCTTGCACTGCATCTTTGCCTTCACAAAACCATTTGAGCCACTCGTAAACACGACTTGGTGAAAATGACTCGCTTCACAATCCTTGCTTAAGCATTGTCCACGTTTCGCTAGGCGCATTGCCAAATTAACACATAATTTAATATTTACTCTTTGCTCACAATCAGCACTGTAACTAACGCCCGGCCGGGCTGGCTGAGCAGTTCTAGGCGCTACAGACTGGAACCGCGCGACCGCTACGGTCGCAGGTTCGAATCCTGCCTCGGGCATGGATGTGTGTGATGTCCTTAGGTTAGGTAGGTTTAAGTAGTTCCAAGTTCTAGGGGACTGATGACCTCAGAAGTTAAGTCCCATAGTGCTCAGAACCATTTGAACCATTTTGTGACTAACGCGCCAAGAACTCGAACAGTGTGTTGCTTAAGAACAACCCTGCCACGTAGTGAGTTTGCACGGGAACAAGGGCAAGGTCATTTCAAGGACGCACACATATCAGTTAACATAAAAACGACATATGTTCCTTTTTAGTATTGCAAAATCAGAAAGAAATAAACCTGTACAGGAACTTTTCTCACTAAGCGAGTAATTTATGTGTGTGGCTTTAATGTTACAATCAGTTAGTTAAAAAAAGTATCGCTGTAAAGCAAAATAAGTTTGTTCATGTACAGGGTGTCCTATTTACCTTGTTCATTCCAAATAACTTTTGTGCAGAATCAAATAAAAAGTATCAAGCAATCGTTTAGCTACGAGTGGGACATTAACCAGCATGATTGTGTTATTTTGTTCGTTACGAAGATATGAGCAATACTACGTATTTTTTAAACACCACTCTGTATTTTTTATCAGCTGATCCACTTCCTTTCCTCAATACTTGTTCAGAAAAGTATCATAGAGTACCATTCACGTACTCAGGGTGGCAGGGTAAGTTTACCACTTAACACGTTAATTTCCTCGTTAGTTCGATTCTGCTCGCCAAGCCAATTCGTTTTGTATGTCGCAAGCTATACTTTGAACCCAATAAGTTAATTTGCGTAGGACGAAGAGTAATAAGAGCATACGTGGTTTGCTTGTACTCGGAACAATTCTTGCCTTATTAGCACGGATTTAAAGACGTAATATTTTGGTAGTCAAGTGGAAGTGAAGTGAAAGAGGTTTGCCACTTGACAAGGCAGAAGTGCGAGAGGTAAATACGCTTAGCGAGCCATAGCAGAGCGACCCTCGCCGCAGAGAGGCCAATTGGAGGATAATGGATGCGGGGCTTGGATTTGCGTCGGGCGATAGCCCAAACTGCGGCGTCACAGGCCTTCCGTAAACAGTAAAATCACGTGATGCTGCTGTGGACAGCGCGTGTGCTTCATATGCTGAACCCCTGGCCCCACGGAGCTTTTAACGCAAGGAGGAAATCTCGAACGCTGGTTGATCAAGAAGAAACCAGCGTACGCAGAAGTTTGTTTCGGAGATCCTTAGTGATCGAATAAGCGACGACGGACAACAAGCACGCCAACTGGCAGATAAGAGTCGTGGAAAGACGCGAAGCTGTGGTACCATGGGGAAAGTTAGCAACGATATAGTCAACCATGTAGGGATAGTTGGGGGCCGTTATCTCTCTGGAGGTGTCGTGTTGTAAGTGTACTGTCATATCGCTGGTTTAATTGTGAAGTATCTTTGAGGGCAGACGCGTCTGTAGAGTCGAGCGCTGGACACGGAACTGTTATGTTGTGTAGTGTGTAGCTCTGCATGTGAGAGGCATTGTTAGTATAGAAGTTGAAGTGTTGCTACAGTGCTATTACAGTAAAGTGATAAAATAAGCAAATGATTCAGAGGAAAGTGCGTCAAGAAGTAATTTAAAAATGTGCAGTGCTGCCGTCAATAACGTATTTATGTATCCTCTCGTTGCGTGTCGCACAGCATCGATCATCCGCGCTGTGTTCGGTCTCCAAGAATGAACTAATGTGAATCGGTAATACTGTTTACCACAAAAGAGAGCATTTAAGTGCCAGTGTCTCGTAGCGAGCGTGAGGACGTGCGTTGGGTCATCGCGTTCCGCATTATCAACAATCAGCCGCGCCGCGACGGTTACGCGCCCGCTCGTACAAGTGAGAACTGAGAACTGAAAAATTATCTTTACGAATAGTGTTATGTCATTACTAGTGTCAAGGAGGAGTGATACCAAATATCTGTGTATGCGTGACGAGTGTAAGAATTTTCGTGCGATCATTCGGCTTCCGCATCATCAACAATCACCCGCCTCGTGTCGGTTACGCGTATGCTCGTCCGAATGATATTGTGGACTGTTAATCATCCATTAATTGGTATAACACTTCTGAATTAGAATGTTAACAGTGCAACGTGCGATTTTCCTTTGATCGTCTCAGAATATAGTTGTTCATACCAGACGTCGAACAGTGTTGTGTTTTAACGTTGAGTGGCTCCCCTAAACCCGCTTGAATTTTTTCGATAGATAATTTCAGGAAAGCCAACAGCAGTGTGGAGCAGAACAGTATGACCGCCGCGGGATTACCAGGTACGTGGTGTGGACAGGGCGCACGGTCAAGAAAAGCAGAAACGACAACCAGTTTAAGGTACCACCCCACCCATTGTCACCCGGGCGTGTTACAGTGTGTTGCACGCATCACTGTGATGACATCGAGACAGATGTTTTCCTGTGAACACTTTGTTGATTGACGAATTAGTGCTGGATAGCTCGCATGTCCCCAAAGTGGAGGACACGAGAAGAGCTGTTATAGTTAACGTTCTTGCGAGAATTTTTTAGGGAAGCAGTGTGCACCTCGTAGTCTTGGCGCATGTACAAATCCATTTGTCTTAGCTTGGGACACATACAGTTTTACGCTTCACAGGGAAGTTTTAGACTGTTACATTTAGTCAGAGACCAGCATGATTTTGACAGGCCAACAGGGACGAGGGGTGACGCACGCAATACCCGACCCCAGCCGAGATTATCGCTGCCTTCTGCGAAAGGTAAATGGTACATTGCTCAGGCGTTAAACGTTGAAGTTACCAGTGTGCTTTCACTTCAGCTCTGCAGTAGATTGGAATAATTATTCTCATTTCCTTGCGTCCTTGTAAGCCACTCAATTCCCATGTGATTTTGAGGTTTAAATTTGACGAACTGATCTGGCAGGTAAGAATTATCGTCCAGCTACAGTAGTTCAGTTTATATGTCCCAGCATAAAGTTTTGGCTTTAATAGGAATGTCAACTGAAATAATTTTAGTAGATTACCGATGTTAAGCTATTAGTGACCTTAACCAATATTTTTCTTGTGTTTATTTTTCTAAACTCTTGTTTGTCCTAAAGTAAATGTACCCCCCTCCCCCTTTTACTCACTGGCATTTCGTAGGTACACCAACGGCACATATTCTTCTGATGTCTGATAACTGGCGTGGCTGAGATCTTCACACCTGTCTGCAGGTCCTTGGTTTACAGGCTTAAGACTTAACTTTCCTTTTCAGAGCATTCCCTGCTCACTAAGTGTGGGGTAGATCACACAAAACCACTACCAGGACGTTAGACTTGGCGTTATGAAAAATGGAACAGAGAACTGACTATGACCCTTCTGTAGTAGCACACAGTGCAGGAACCCAGCATAACGTAACTCGCCCACTTGCTGGGAAAGATAATAAACAAATAGAAACACAAGGAAAGTGGACACTAGCCATTAACACAAATGTCTTCAGTTGTAGTTTTCTATGAGCACAATACACTCCACCTTTCTCTCCTGACGACCTTAAACACTGAAATTATCTCAATGCATTAATATTGTTATTGTTACTATTACTCTATCTACGGGATTGTGGAAATATCACGTCTATTACCTTTAGGGGAAACAGTGTAATTCTAAACCGAACATTTCACAATTAGCGGTATCGGGGTGAGTCACGCAGAACAAATCTGTCAGGAGTAATGCACGTTAGGTGGAACAGCGCGCAGGACTGACGGCGTGTTTATACTGTATGTGCTGTCTATCAGACAGGGACTGGTTGCGAGCGTGGTAACGCGCCCGTGACAGAGTCCAATGTAAATGCGTACACGTATCGAATTTTCTCATTGTAAACCTCTAAACCACTGTGGTAGACGGATGACATACACAAACGATGAATATGTGGATATGCATCTGCTCCTTGGTGCATCTGACAACCGGGCTGATGTTCCTGCTCGTGAATATGCTGCTAGGTATCCTCGTCAACGCCATCCAGATCAAAATGTGTTTCGTCGTCTGGAGCTGCGCCTTCGGGAATCAGATTCTGTCCTTCCACCACTGCGTGACAGAGGTTGTCCACGGACTCGCTGTACTCCAGCTACCGAGGAAGCTATTCTGGACGTCATACACCAAGAACTTGAGCGAAGTACACGTAGCGTAGCACGGCAGCTGTGTGTCTCGCGACGCACGGTCGTTAACGTGCTGCACCAACATGGGCTGCACCGCTATCATTATGCTTTCACGCCACACGTGCATCCTACAGATCGCATTCAGCGGATGCAATTTTGTCATTGGTTCCAACAACAACAGGAAGCCAACTATCACATCATGAACACCATAATATGTTCGGATGAAGCAGCATTCACTCGTGAGGGTGTCTTCAATAAGCACAATGCCCACAAATGGTGTGCGGTTAACCCGCACGTCACCCGCGACCGCGGGTGTCAAGTTCGCTTTTGTATCAACGTCTGGGCCGGAATATTGGGCGACAGGTGTTTGGGCTCCTACATGTTGCCTGGCCGGTTGGCTGCACGAAGGTATCATGTATTCCTCTCAAACTATCTGCCTGGTGCGCTGGGAGATGTTCCGCTATATGTTTGGCAGAGGATATGGTTCCAACATGATGGTGCACCTTCGCACTCTTGAATTAATGTGAGACAGTATTTGGACAGAAAATTTACAGATCGCATTCAGCGGATGCAATTTTGTCATTGGTTCCAACAACAACAGGAAGCCAACTATCACATCATGAACACCATAATATGGTCGGATGAAGCAGCATTCACTTGTGAGGGTGTCTTCAATAAGCACAATGCCCACAAATGGTGTGCGGTTAACCCGCACGTCACCCGCGACCGCGGGTGTCAAGTTCGCTTTGGTATCAACGTCTGGGCCGGAATATTGGGCGACAGGTGTTTGGGCTCCTACATGTTGCCTGGCCGGTTGGCTGCACGAAGGTATCATGTATTCCTCTCAAACTATCTGCCTGGTGCGCTGGGAGATGTTCCGCTATATGTTTGGCAGAGGATATGGTTCCAACATGATGGTGCACCTTCGCACTCTTGAATTAATGTGAGACAGTATTTGGACAGAAAATTTACAGGGAAATGGCTCGGACGTGAAGGTCCAGTTGTATGGCCACAGCGTTCACCTGACCTAAATCTCCTGGATTTCTTTCTGTGGAGGCAGCTGAAGGAGCACCTGTACTCTACTCCACCGACGAATGTGGAAGAATTGGTAGCGTGTTCATGCTGCTCTTTTTACTGTGGACGCAGCTTTGCTTCAAAGGGTTCAGAGCTGTATGGTCAGGCGGGATGCTCAACGTTTGGACGTGCAGGGAGGTGCTTTGAGCATCTGTTATTCTGAGAACAACGTATTCTGTTGTAAAGGTCATGGGTCATTAGTATGGACATTGTCAGCGGTTGCTAATGTGTGAATATGAGCGCTCGCATTACCTGTAGAATAAATGACAAGTAGACATTGTTTTATTGTACTGTGGCATCATCTTTGGCATCTGGAAATTGATATTGGTTTTGTAGTTATTCTTTCCTATGACAGGCCATTTGTTTC
The DNA here is from genome assembly GCF_023864275.1 of Schistocerca cancellata. NCBI lineage: Eukaryota > Metazoa > Arthropoda > Insecta > Orthoptera > Acrididae > Schistocerca > Schistocerca cancellata. The sequence goes on from NC_064626.1 coordinate 963,771,337, forward strand.
AACTGTCTATTTTTTATTTGTCTAATTTTTCTTATTTGTTATGTTCAGCGTTACAAAATTTTATAAATTTAGGATACGTGTGACCTAATAAACGGTGTATATTGCAGTATGATATGTTTGAATGAAATTAGGAAATAAAAAAAATGCACCCCAACTCAGGATCGAACCCTCCACCTCATGCATGCTAACCCAAAATTCTATCCACTGCACCAACTGTACAGCACTGCTATAATAATCTGACCGAGATAGCTACCATACATCTGGTTACAGTGTTGCCAGATTGCCACTCTGTAACGTCCTTATACTGCCGTATGTACTTGCCAGACGAAATTTTGTGAGCGACATTTTTTTGTCGCTGGCATATGAGGAGTAGCACTGCGCAACCCGAGTGCGCGAATTTCGCTTCACCCTATACAAGGAGCACACCAGCAGCCCATTGACAGTGGTGACGCAGCTGGAAACTCGAGAACTTTTCATTCAGTGTCATAGCCATGAGACGCTGCATTCTTACATTTCACAATTTAGTTTACATTGAAAATTTATTAAATTATTATTGTGATTCATTAATTATATCACAATATATTCTAGTTTGGCAATGATTTTTTTTTCCGGCTGGATGCTGACAATTCGCTACGGTAATCATTTAAGAGTTTTATTTCTCCTTGAAAGCCAAGACCCTGCTGATGTGGGCAGAAGAAGAAAGTAACACATATTACGTTCATTCATCATTTGGCTGGAAAGTCACAGTTTAGTAAGGTGCACGTGCGTGTGTGTATTTTGATACTGATGTAGCGTGCGTGAAGTCTACGCACTGTTGGAATGAGGAGTGAGAATTGGTCATAGGAAGTGTAGTTTAATGGACAGTACGAAGTGGTAAGAAGAAGCGACAGGCTGAAAACGAAATATCTCGGATGAAACGAAGAGTGTTTATGGAAATTATAAAATCTGAATCTGTTTTTGACCACAATTTTTTTTAATGATTTGAGTCTTACGATCAAACCCCGACACAAGTCGTACTATTTGAAACAGAGGGTCGCCTTACTTTTACTGTGACCATGCCACTCGTCATGAAATGGGATTAGGTAATTATTGTGTCATTGGATAATGTTTTTATTGACTGCTTTTTGAATTTCGAGTTGTCAGTTTATGTTTCATTAATAGGTGCACTTACCTTTAACCTGAAGATTCGGTAATGTCCGAAACGCGTCATGGATGAACAAAGTTATACACAGAGTGCCGGTTGTTGCCTTTCTTTAAACTGTCTTCCAAGATTTCCTTAAAATCTCTTTAGGTAAACGCCCGGATGGTTTCTTCGAAAGGGCACGGCCCATTTCCTTCCCCTCCTTTCTTCATTCAGAGCTTGTGCCGCTTGTGCACAATCGTCATCAGGACGTTAAACTCTAATCCTCCCTTCCTCGGCAAGGCGCAGGTCGGGTAGTAGCCGAGCTGCGACCGCCTCTGTAGTGAGACGAATCTGCTGACGTCAGCAGATCAGCTGGCGAAGAGAAGGCGGAGAGACGTTAAGCGGATTGTCTGGCTAAACGGATTACCGGCCATAATTGGCTGCAAACCAGAATCCGCGCCCTGACAACAAATGAGCCGACAAACTATGACTTTTAGTTCATAGCAGCATTCAGTAGAACGTACCACAGAGACGCAAATGGAGCAAGCAACTTACTGTCTGCGGCCAAGCCGTTTTAGTGGATCCGGATAGTTGGGCGGTCAGGAAGACAGCGAGTCCAATAATGAAACAGCAGGGATGAATGGACGGAACATACAGGATGATGGAAACAGCTTGTTGCAGATAAAACGAAAAACATCGCAGGGATTCTTTGCACGGTAGCACAGGATACAGGAGGACATAAAGAGGACGATGGTCACGCACGCTCTCGGAAAACAATGACGAGGGCACTTTCGTAGCAAGATCTTAATGGGGTGACCCTTTACGAGCCAGGTAAGATGCACGTGGAAGAAGGGACCGAGTCGGGAGCTGAACAGGTCAACTGACGCTTCTAACACTGTCCTGTAACTACACACCTGCTCATACTGGGATACCTCGACCTGTGTGCAGGAGCTCCGAGTGCAAAGGTACAGCGCAAATCCACATGGATGAAGTAGAACGTTGTAGAGATTTTTAAAATATTGAAGAACAGAAAGTACGTGGAGTATAAATGATATTGCTTCTGAAACACTTGTGCAACGCTAAAGAAGCGCAAAAAAGCTTAACAATAATTATTATACATTGAGTATGAAGGAAGTGGTTAAACACCAAACTGGATATTACATATTTTGGTAACGATGACTGATCTGAATGAAGGTACACAGTTCATTCTGTCCCCTTTGTTACAAATTATTAACCAGTCCTGACTATGTGCTAAAACAGTTTCTTTTGATAAGTTTTGTACTTTTCAATATCATACTGCTGTGGCTGTTGTAGGCACATTGGATTAAATTTGGAGTTAAGAGACTTAGCATAGTTTATGTGGACTATAAAAATCACCTTCTCCTATTCCTATCCTATTGATAATGTTTGTGTTGCTGATTAGGTTTTATACAAATAACACGACTAAGCTACTGAAATAAAACCGTTAAACTTTAAATCTTAGATCTTAGTTCAGTCCGAAATATAAAGATATGCTGCTTCGTTAGTGCTTGAAGAATTGAGAACATAAGCTGTTAAATACACTGCTTTGTGAAACTTAAGGAAGAATTAGATGAAGTTACATAAAATACATTCCTGGAAATTGAAATAAGAACACCGTGAATTCATTGTCCCAGGAAGGGGAAACTTTATTGACACATTCCTGGGGTCAGATACATCACATGATCACACTGACAGAACCACAGGCACATAGACACAGGCAACAGAGCATGCACAATGTCGGCACTAGTACAGTGTATATCCACCTTTCGCAGCAATGCAGCCTGCTATTCTCCCATGGAGACGATCGTAGAGTTGCTGGATGTAGTCCTGTGGAACGGCTTGCCATGCCATTTCCACCTGGCGCCTCAGTTGGACCAGCGTTCGTGCTGGACATGCAGACCGCGTGAGACGACGCTTCATCCAGTCCCAAACATGCTCAATGGGGGACAGATCCGGAGATCTTGCTGGCCAGGGTAGTTGACTTACACCTTCTAGAGCACGTTGGGTGGCACGGGATACATGCGGACGTGCATTGTCCTGTTGGAACAGCAAGTTCCCTTGCCGGTCTAGGAATGGTAGAACGATGGGTTCGATGACGGTTTGGATGTACCGTGCACTATTCAGGTGTCCCCTCGACGATCACCTGTGGTGTACGGCCAGTGTAGGAGATCGCTCCCCACACCATGATGCCGGGTGTTGGCCCTGTGTGCCTCGGTCGTATGCAGTCCTGATTGTGGCGCTCACCTGCACGGCGCCAAACACGCATACGACCATCATTGGCACCAAGGCAGAAGCGACTATCATCGCTGACGACGACACGTCTCCATTCGTCCCTCCATTCACGCCTGTCGCGACACCACTGGAGGCGGGCTGCACGATGTTGGGGCGTGAGCGGAAGACGGCCTAACGGTGTGCGGGACCGTAGCCCAGCTTCATGGAGACGGTTGCGAATGGTCCTCGCCGATACCCCAGGAGCAACAGTGTCCCTAATTTGCTGGGAAGTGGCGGTGCGGTCCCCTACGACACTGCGTAGGATCCTACGGTCTTGGCGTGCATCCGTGCGTCGCTGCGATCCGGTCCCAGATCGACGGGCACGTGCACCTTCCGCCGACCACTGGCGACAACATCGATGTACTGTGGAGACCTCACGCCCCACGTGTTGAGCAATTCGGCGGTACGTCCACCCGGCCTCCCGCATGCCCACTATACGCCCTCGCTCAAAGTCCGTCAACTGCACATACGGTTCACGTCCACGCTGTCGCGGCATGCTACCAGTGTTAAAGACTGCGATGGAGCTCGGTATGCCACGGCAAACTGGCTGACATTGACGGCGGCAGTGCACAAATGCTGCGCAGCTAGCGCCATTCGACGGCCAACACCGCGGTTCCTGGTGTGTCCGCTGTGCCGTGCGTGTGATCATTGCTTGTGCAGCCCTCTCGCAGTGTCCGGAGCAAGTATGGTGGGTCTGACACACCGGTGTCAATGTGTTCTTTTTTCCATTTCCAGGAGTGTATTAACTAGTCGGTGGAAATGAAGGAAAGTGCGGGAGCCTGTTATCTGGGGTCTCCCAGTTGTGCACAGAAAGTTGGGCATCACGTAGGATGAGGTCAGCGTGATTATAGCGTTAAATAGAGCTGCCCCCGCACAACGAGCCACTTGAAGGGACAGGAAAAGTCACTGTCAATTAGTGGGCAGTTACGGTGCACTGTTGTAGTGTTCTTCATTACGGCACGGCCTGGAGACAACATTTGGATGAATTCTCACGAGGAAGAACACCTGGAATCCGGAAGAAGGACGAAGTGTGACGAGTGAAGCCCACGTGTTTGGTACTGTCCACTGCATTGTTTCACGTGCACCTTAGATATTGTTGCTCGAAGGAGAGTAGTTGGTCGACCACGGTCAACTACAGCAACATAAAAAAATATTCAAGTGGCTCTGAGCACTATGGGACACAACTTCTGAGGTCATCAGTCCCCTAGAACTTAGAACTACTTAAACCTAACTAACCTAAGGACATCACACACATCCATGCGCGTGGCCGGATTCGAACCTGCGACCATAGCGGTCGCGCGGTTCCAGACTGTAGCGCCTAGAACCGCTCGGCTACCCCGGTCGGCAACAGAAGATCGCTACGTTGTACAACAGGCATAAAGGGGCCCACTTCAAACAGCGGATAAAATTGCAACCACACTTAACACGTTTGCAAGGCAGGCAATCTCAAGCTGCACAGTGGCACGGCATTGTGTCCCATCGACAGCCGCACATTGGCGGCGCCACTGATATGGTGCCAAGAGCATAGGGACTGCACCATCGAACAGTGCCGTCACGTGGTCTTCTCAGGTGAGAGCAGAGTCAGCCTGAGTTTTCATTCTGGACGTACCATCATATGGTGAGAGATGAAAACATGTGAAGCACGCAGAAACATCGTGGAACATGATCGTTTTGGTCATCCAGGTATTCTATTGTGTTGAGGCATTATGCTGCATGGGCGTACTGACTCACCTTTCAGCTAATAGACTGGCTTGCCCATTCCCCCGACTTCAATTCCCTCGAGAGCTTGTGGGATGCGTTGGGGAGTTCTGTTGCAGTACGTCCCCATGCACCAACGACCATCCAGGTGAAACGCACTGATGGAGGCAAGGAACGCCCGATCACAAGAACTCCTTACCAGTCTTGTGGCCAAAACGTTATAGAGAATGTATAGCCTTCCGGCCTTCGGTGCTGGTCACATACCTTATTAAGAACCACGTTCCGCCTTTTGTTATGTTCAGGGTCACTTCATTATAATTATTTTCTCTAACTACTAATGTCATTTCTGTTCGTCTCATTTCACATTTCCTTCAATTACCTTCTGTACTATAGTGCAGTAGTTCTTTTTGTTATGGACTAAATTTCACTGTGGTACGTTTCTTGGCAGATACACATCTTGCGAAAGTTACTCCTTTCATCCTTAAAGTTTGCACAGTAGTGTTATTTTATTACTGGGGTATAAAGTCTTTACTGTGTAAATATCGTGTCTTCACTCGGCTGTCTTTATTGTTCTTTGAATACAAACGAGTAATTTAAAAGTTCTAAGGCTTGGTAACCCATGTCATATACCAAAGCAAGTATGCAGGATTATCGTAATTCAGCTTTTTATCATGTGAATCTCATAGTAACCATGGCTTCGTCTAAGTAAAGCTTGAGCAGGTATGGTGATATTATAAAACCCTGCCTTCAACTTCTCTTAATGTGAATTTGTGTTTCTTGATATTCCAGTTTTTCTGTTGCCCCCTGCGGTGTCTAGAAGTTGTCGTCTGTCTATGTACTTCGCCTCATACTTTAAACATATTTGTGGTAAGTTCCTATGGGACCTAACTGCTGAGGTCATCGGTCCCTAGGCTTACACACTAGTTAATCTAATTTAAGCTAAGCACAACACACACGCCCATGCCCGAGATAAGACTCGAATCTCCGACGGGGGGAGCCGCACGAACCGTGGCATGGCACCCTAGACCGCGGGCTACCCCGCGGTACTTCGCCTCAATCTCCTAAGAACTGTGAAGACTTCGGGCAAGGTCAGCTTGGCTTCCAAAGAAATGCAAGAACATGTGGGCATTGCAGATCCTACTATTTAGTTTAGATAGTTTAAGAAAGGTAAACCTACGGTAATAGCATTTGTAGTGTTAGTGAAAGCTTTTATCAACATTGACACGATAACTGAAGTTCTGAAGGTAGTAGTGATAAAATACAAAAAGCGAAAGGTTGTTTACAACCCGTACAACACCAGGCTGCAGTTCAGAGTCGAACCCAGACGCTGGTTCTGGGAGAAGGGGAGTGAGGGGATGTCACAATTTGTCACTGTCTCTGTCCCCACTCCCCCTTTACCGAAGATAAATTGCCGCTGCCATCAGCATTAAGGCCCTACAGATGTGTATGGTTTTAGTAATGATAACAATAAAATATTAAGTATTATAAGATAAAAGTATGAAGTGTTCAAAAGAAATTATTGTAATAATAATAAATATTTGTTTACATGAGTGAATAGTACCCCCGTACCCCCCCCCCCCCCCCCTCCACTTCCCCGCATGAACAATGGACCTTGTCGTTGGTGGAGAGACTTGCTTGGCTCTCAGCGATACAGATAGCCGTACCGTAGGTGTAGACACAACGGAGGGGTATCTGTTGAGAGGCTAGACAAACGTGTGGTTCCTGAAGAGGGGCAGCAGCCTTTTCAATAGTTGCAGGGGCAACAGTCTGGATGATTGACTGATCTGGCCTTATAACACTAACCAAAACGGCCTTGCTGTGCTGGTACTGCGAACGGCTGAAAGCAAGGGGAAACTACAGCCGTAATTTTTTCCGAGGGCATGCAGCTTTACTGTATGGTTAAATGATGAAGGCGTCCACTTGGGTAAAATATTCCGGAGGTACAGACGAATGGAAAAGCTGGTAGAAGCCGACCTCGGGGAGGATCAATTTGGATTCCGTAGAAATATTGGAACATGTGAGGCAATACTGACCCTACGACTTAACTTAGAAGGTAGATTAAGGAAAGGCAAACCTACGTTTCAAGAATTTATAGACTTAGAGAAAGCTTTCGACAGTGTTGATTGGAATACTCTCTTTCAAATTCTGAAGGCAGCAGGGGTAAAATACAGGGAGCGAAAGGCTACTTAAAACTTGTACAGAAACCAGATGGCAGTTATAAGAGTCAAGGGGCATGAAAGGGAAGCAGTGGTTGGGAAGGGAGTGAGCTTTCGAAATGTGGTGCTACAGAAGAATGCTGAAGATTAGATGGGTAGATAACTTAGCTAATGAGGAGGTATTGAATAGAATTGGGGAGAAGAGAAATTTGTGGTACAAATTGATAATAAGAAGGGATCGGTTGGAAGGACATGTTCTGAGGCATCAAGGGATCACCAATTTAGTATTGGAAGGCAGCGTGGAGGGTAAAAATCGTAGAGAGAAACCAAGAGATGAATACACTAAGCACATTCAGAAGGATGTAGGTTGCAGTAAGTGCTGGGAGGTGAAGAAGCTTGCACAGGATAGAGTAGTATGCGAGAGCTGCATCAAACCAGTCTCTGGACTCAAGACCACAACAACAACAGCGAATAATACTTTGCTTTTGTATGGTGTCCGAGAAATTCAGAAAAAATAGTCTTTGAGAAGCACACACCAGATAATTTGAGAACTACATGTGACATGTGATAAATTTAAGAAATTTAATAGCAACAAACTTTCGTAACATCGAGAGTGTCATAATTCACTTAATATAAAATGCAAGTTTGCAGTCACAGTTATCAGCGTTTCCCTAGGCATTACGATTGTGAAAATTGCAGCGAGCTATGGCTACTCGAACTTGGAGATCAGGACATCGCCGTTTCTTTCAGTTTACTTTCGCCTACGTCAGGGAAGTGTTTTTCTATTTTTCTCTTAATGGTCATCACCCCTTTATCATCCCTTACTCGATTTCCTGTGTTTGTTGGCTCTACCTGCGAATTCACGAAACCTGTCGGGTTTGTTGTTGACAGCTGGTAGGTATGCCTGTGCTTATGTAGTGCCACCAAAACGGATGGATAGTGTCTTGAAAAAAGGTTCAATATGACTATCAACAAAAGTAAAACATGGAAACTTGGGTGATGGAATATAGTCGACGCTAAGGGAAGCAGGTGAGGAAATGAGACACTAAAAGTATATGGGTAACAAGAACTGATGATGGCCGAAGTAGAGAGCAGTATGTCAGTAGCATTTCTGAAAAAGAGAAATTAGTCAACGAATATGAACTGAAGTGTGAAAGCCCTTTCTGGAGACATTTGGATAGTCTGGACTCTGGGATGTAGCGCTGCACGGAAATGGAATGTGGCCGATTAGCAGTTCGACCAAGAAAAGGCTAGGAACTTCTGAAACGTGGTACTATAGGGGAATGCTGAAGATTAGATGCGTAGATCGTAGATCGAGTGAAGAGATACTGAATCGAATTGTGGAAAAATAAATTTATCGCAGAATTTTGTTAAAATCCTGCGCCAACCGGCGCCATTAAGGGATCGTCAATTTAGCAGTGGAGGAAAGTTTTGTGGCACAAATTGTACAGGGCACCCAGTAAGATGGTTCAGATAACGTAGCTTGCTGTAGTTTTTCACCGATGAAGAGTATTGCACAGGCTAGACTAGCATGGAGAGCGGCATCGAAGTATTCTTCAGACACCACAACAGTAAAGAAAGTCCTAGCTAAAGAGACGCCTGGAACTGCACTTCGCAGATATGCTTGAATATCCCAAATTTACGAAAAAGCTAAGATCTGTGATAAGCATGTACACAAATTTTCGATTTTTAGTTATTTTGGATTACGTGATGTGTCGGTGATTCGAAAATAATTTTTTATACGTGACGTTTCCAGAATGTATCATAAGAAACAACGAAAACTGACACCGATGAACGTATATACCTAGAGCTGACACTGCACGAAATCTTCGTTGTTAAACGCAGCTTGGAAATCAAAAGATTGGGGGACCTACCAAAATAATTACTCCTTTATTTCCTACGTCTTTGTCGTTCTATCCTCGAAACTATTTTGTTGCAACTCTTTAGCTTTTCGTGAGCGTAAATAGGTAAAAACGAAGGTCTAACGGCACTCCAGTGCCAATCGATGAGCTACAGGCTTTTGACATTGCCCTTTTATCTCTTGTGTTCCCTCTGCCTGTTGCTCCCGTTCTCTAGAAGCTGAAAGGCCTGTACCTGTTGCCATCTTTTGTGATGCCTGCTTTGTTCGGTGCCGAGGCTATAAAGACCGACCTAATGCGCCTTCCGCTCAAAAGGGGAGTATATACCTCGTTCGCAAAGGTTATGGCAGTAATGGCATTTTATAGGGAATGGTGTTACATCGTTAAAATATGATGAATTAGCCACTGAGTCTGAAGTATTTATTAATGAAGTTTCATCACTGTAATTATTACGCAGCCATTACATTATATTTCACATACGATACGTAAGAGGTGTAGTAATACCGCAGTTGAAGATAAACTGTTTTCTAGGAAAACTGTTTTTCTAGGGACTTGATGATCTGATAATCTCTACATGGCTTAGTTAATTAATTTTCAACGACAGTTGTCTTTCACACTTCTTTTTACACTGGCGTTTTTACAGTTCTCTATCCAAGATTAGATGAAGCTCTATACACGGAAATTACGCCTGGAGCTTTACTGCCTAACCTGGCAGGGAGCACTTGTTTATATAAAATAAATGTCGTGTGAGTAGGGCCTCCCGTCGGGTAGACCGTTCGCCGGGTGCAAGTCTTTCGATTTGACACCACTTCGGCGACTTGCGCGTCGATGGGGATGAAATGATGATGATTAGGACAACACAACACCCAGTCCCTGAGCGGAGCAAATCTCCGATCCAGCGGGGAATCGAACAGCGGCTCTTAGGACTGACGTTCTGTCGCGCTGACCACTCAGCTACTAGGGGGCGGACACTCGTTTACATACCAAATATAATGTAGCAAATTCCAATGTCCCGTAAATGACGAAGTGCCGGAACCTTCACAGAATCCAAAACTTCTGAGTGATAAATAACTGCAGGAGGTGGAAATCTTACCAGTGACCCACAAACCGTCCACAGTAATTATATCAGCTACAATAGGACGGACGAGGTAGACAACGCGGTACTATGACAGGTTGCTTTAGCTTGCAGTGGGATTTCTTACAAAAGAGAGGCTAATAATGTCGTCATTTATCTGATTATCTACAGTTTTATTTACTTTAAGGGCTCTCTTTACAGACTTTAACTAACGTCTCCCTGTTTCTCAATGGCTGAGTTTCACCCGAGACACCACCTCAATTCATCTGACGAATGTCTTGGGTATCAGCGATAGATATCTCTTTACCCCTCTGGAAACGGTCTCAACAATTTTATAACACTTCGTTGTTGTATCTGCGTAGCGATAAGCATCCTCTGTAGTTGTCACATATCACAGGTTTGTAATGCCTTATATTAAAAGTACAACAAGTGATGCCGCGCTATGATAGTTTATTGGACCATATGAGCAGTTGCATCTTGAGGGTTCCGCGTAACATGAATAGGTTTATAAGATTGCTGCATAACTGCTGAACTGTGAAATGCCACTAGTTAAAAAATTGACTTTATTTGATGCGTTTCGGGAGAATACCCATCATCACATAGTCATGATCATCTAAGTTTTCAGATGCGTAACGACATGTTGTAACTGATACAACTGTCATGGCAGATACTCGCCTGAGTGTGCCATGGCAGCTGTCTCAGTTAAACGTGTCTTCATGTATCTCAATACCTAGATGATCATGAGTACCTCATCATTGGTATCTCCCGAAACGCGTCAAATAAAGTTATTGGTTTTTTAACTATATTAATTTGCAGTATGGTTGCATTCTTCCTGCGTGATTTTGTGTCGCATTTGTTTCAGCTGTTGATATTTATTATTACTGATATTAAAAAAGGTGGGTTATGAAGATTTATAAATGTTGTATGATACAGGTAATTTGGAAACATATCCGGATAAAAATCGCTATGGTAGATTTGGGAGTGCAGTTTTTTAAAAATATGACAAATTAGTCTACTCAGGCGTTCAAAACAAAACTTTTTTTTTATAGACAATTAATCGTACATCAGCGCGAGAGAGGCGGAGCCGACGGAGAGGCTGATGAGATGTGCTCGAGGGTTCTCCGCTGAAAATACTGATAACGGTGATTATGTCCCAACAAACTGTGATGCTACATCAAGCAATTCAGGGGATGGTGGAGTTTTCTCTGGATTTATTTAGAAATCTTTCTGCATTTGTAGTTTTCGAAGGACACCTATGTAGAGCGCCTTTCTGTAACCGTCTGAGTCAAATTGTTCGGCAGGACAATGTTGGACACTGGTCAGGTGTTTCTGAAAAGAGAGGCAGATGCAAAATGCTGAATTTTATGGGAAGTCCACCGATGGTCTTCGAAAAGTATCATGTTCATTTCTGTATCGAGAGGAGAAAGGAACTGTTTTCAGGATATCCATGAAGGATCGGAAGTATAGAGGTCTAAAGTATCTAATTCTTATTTATTTGTATCTATCAGAAAAGTATATCTATAAGTAGTCGGAAGACGTCATTTAATTCATCTGTGCCTTTAAATTTATTGTGAAATACTTAACGCTAAAAAACATGTTACATAACCATGTCTCATATGACGCATATATAATCAATGTTTTTTGTGATCTTTAAGTAATAAAAATTTAGCACTTATAATTCTTTTAGTTTACTGCCTAATAATTTTGTCAATGGCGGGCTACGATAGGGAAATTACGTCCACACACATTTTTGAACTACGTTGAAGTCTGTTTTAATAGCGCAAATTACTGCGTTACACGACGTTGTTAGCCTGTCGCAACAGATATAGTGTGTTGAGCCTCCTTCTGGGCAGTTTGTGAGTGAAGTCACTGTAGTATCCTGCTATACACACAGCTGTGTCTGTCAGGGCGATTCCATCGTAATGACAACCGAATATCATCAACTGTCTCACTTTTGAACTCATCAAAACGTACGTGAGCGAAGTGAAGTTGTGACTACGTTGAACTACGATCTCAAATCCAGGCTGAAATCCTCTAAGGTACGTTTCATCGGTAGCAACAATTCGAAGCAAGAATGCTTTACGTTCAAAGTCCAGTTTTCATTCCAGCAATGCTACAATGTCTAGGCTTCCTGATTTTGTTCAGCAGTCTCGCATAACTTTTTCTCTTTCCTTTAAAATTATTTATCAAAATTCGGAGTACTGACATTGGAGAAATATTAAATTATTCGGGGCCGCGTGACAATCTTGTTCACGAATGTCTGCACAAGCTTTACATATCGTTCATTTGGTTGCTTTATCGAGCTTCCTGGTCATATGAGCACCAGGAAAACTTATAGGCCGATGAGAAATAGTTCTGCGGTCCAGTGTTAAGGCGCCATAAAGTTCGTATAAAGTTGAGCCGTGCTGCAGCTCCCGTTGGTGCTGCTTGTAGGTTTCCGCCCTCTGTTGGATGCCAGAATGTATCCTGTAGTTGGCATGGTTGCGGTTGTTTGTCTTCTTCTCGTCTTGGGTATAAGATGAACATCAATGGTATAAGAGTGGGTGTTCGGCTCTGAAAGCCCATATCGATGAAGTTTCGTTGAATGGTTCGCTCGCTGACACTTGCTGATGGCCCATCACTGAACTTTGCAGCAGTTTGCGGAAGGGTTGCACTTCTGTCACGTTGAACGATTATCTTCAATCGTCGTTGGTCCCGTTCTTACAAGAACGTTTTTCGGCCGCAGCGATATCTTAAGATTTGATGCTGTACCGGATTCCTGACATTCACAGTACAGTCGTGAATGGTACAGGAAAACCCCCACTTCATCGCTACCTCGGAGATGCTGTGTCCCATCGCTCGTGCACCGAGTATAACACCACGTTCAAACTCACCTAAATCTTGATAACTTGTCATTGTAGCAATAGTACCCGATCTAACAACTGCGCCAGACATTTGTTGTCTTATATAGGCGTTGCCTGTTTACAAGGTCACTTGTTAATCTAACCTCGACTACTTCCTTGATGACGTTATTCCAATAGCTGCTGGAAGTGCATGCCAGAATGGCTGTGTTGTTATATTCCATATCCCTCTCTGAATTATCAGTTTTGTCTGTGGAGGACCGATATACACTCAGAAAAACTTACCACGAAATAAATTACCGAATTGTACGGAAAACGATAGATAATGTGATATGCAAGTCACTACCGCGTTGGTCAACCTCTATGCCTTATGCAAGCAATTATTCAGCTTGAAAAAGACTGACAGAATTGTTGGATGTCCTTCTGATAGAAATCGTGGCAAATTCTGTCCAGCTGGTGCATTAAACCGTTAGTATTCAGTGCTGTCTGGAGCGCCCTGCCCATAATGCTCCAAACTTCCTCGATTAGGGAGAGACTCAGCGACATTACTGCAAAGGTGGAGTTAGACAAACACAAAGACAAGCATTAGAAACTCACGCCGTGTGCGGGCGGGCATTATTTTGCTGAAATGTAAGCCTGGGATGACTTGTCACGTTGGGCATCAAAATGGGGCTTAGAATCTCGTCGACGTACCGCCGTGCTATGAGTGCCGTGATGATAACCAAAGGGGTCCTGCTATGTATAGAAGTGGCACCATGGTCCTGGTCGTAGAGCCGTTTGGCGGGCGACAGTTTGGTATACCACTACTGTCTGGGACGTCTGCAAACACGTCTTCGGCCTGGACGCTCAATGACTGGAGTAGCATTATCTCGCTTCTAACTGAGCCTCGATGACCAACGAAGACGCTCTGGGCAGCAGTGGTATAGCAACCTGACTGTGGTCCGCCACACGATCCGACAGCCAGGAGTGATGGTCTGGAGCACCATCTCTCTTGGTATAAGAATCATTTTAGTTGTCATCCGCGATACCCTTACAACACAGCAGTATGTCGACGATATTCTATGCTCCATTTTGTTGCTCTTCATTGCAACACAAACTGGGCCTATATTTCCACAAAATAATGCCAATCCGCACACGGTCAGAGTTTCTACTGCTTGTTTCCGTGCTTGCCAAACCCTAACTTTGTCAGTAAAGTAGCCGTATCTCTCCCCAATGGAGAACTTTTGGTCTAATATGGGCGGCGCCCTCCAACCATCTCGGAATTTTGACTTTCTAAGGCGCAGATTGACTAGAATTTGCCACAGTATTCCTCAGGAGGACATCCAACGACTCTATCAATCAGAACCAAGTCGAATAACTAACTATTTGTATAATGGCCGGACCAACGGGTTATTGACTTGATCAATTTCTAAAGCTCTTGCTCTTGAATAAATCATACAATTTTTCTGAAACTGTACATGAGCCGTGCACGGCTCGTGTTCATGCCATTTATTGTTTGTCATCTTCTTTTACGGTACTGCCGCCTCGTTTTCTTATTCCACTTACTGGCGTCACTAACTTCCTGCCTTACTTGCCCTTGAGTGTGTAACCTCCCCCTCACTTATCGACCTTAATGACAGTGAAAAATTAAACTGCGTGTACCTAATGGAAATTTGGGAAAAGCAATCATCACCGAGGTTAGTTTGTCGGTAAAGAGGGAGGAAAGGGTTACATCTAAATGAAAGGAAAAATGCTAATGAAACTGGTGGAAATTAATTTTGAAATAGGGGTAAAGTTAATAAAGAAAGTAAATGTGCGGCCGTTACGTTAACAATCAACTAGCGGTGATTAGATATTTGAGATTTGGGGGAAATTACGGTCGCCAGTCCTAAGGACAATTACTATAGTAACTGAAAAAGAAAGATTATTACACATATAATTAGCACTAGAAGCGTGGCAACTGAAGGTTGACAAGTGTAGTGTGAAAACTGAAAGTTTCTCAGAAGTAATAAATTTCGCTACACTCTGACTTAATTTAGCAAAAGAATTAATAAAACCGGAAAATCGAAAGTTAATTTAGTGACTGAAGTTAATAGTGAGCTTTCTTTCTGAAGCACATCGAAATTCAGTAAAATACGGTTAGTCTTGGACTACCTCAACAATCATTTCAAAAGCTACTTGAATCTACACAATTTAGAAATAAGAGATTTAACTTTGAACTTGAATTAAATGATTCTGAACAATTAACAATAGTAAAATTTAGTACGTACCAAGCTGAGCTGCAGTCACAGGTAAGCTAAAATACGGTAACAAAACTCGCATTCTTAATTTGTGCTAGTGTAATCTAACTATTGTAGCCAGCTATGAATACTTTAAGTGAACTTTGAAGTTAAAGCAGCGAATTGTATTACTTTAATGCTGGCGTTTGAATTTCAACGACACTCGGGTTCATTTCGGAAAAGGAAGGGACCCTGCTTGGCAATGCAATTGGGACAATGAGCAACAAAGGATCATGCTAAGTTGCTGTAATTTTGTGATGCAACAATTTTAAAAGTTTGAAAAACTGAGGTCTGCCATACAGTTCTAAAACTTTACGTGCTTCCAGTCTTCCTTGCTGGTTGATTGAAGGTTTGAAGCTGTCGATCGAGGAGGTGGCGACAGTCACTCATTGTCGGCCGTCGCTGTTGCAGAAGTTGGATGTTGGCGCGCCTTCTTCTCGACACGGTCACCAGACGAGACGGGCTCTTGATGTGCGCCAGCTAATGCTTCCCGTCCGCGACACCATATCAGAAACTATCATCGCAAGTCGAGCGCAATTACATGCTGCCAAACCCCGAAAGCGCGGCAACTCGCGGGAGCTTCACACAACACACCTGCTCCACTCGCTACTCCTGCCAGACTCTCTCTGCCCGCGCTCCACGCGACAGTTACCAATACCAAAGGTCCTACACACTTTGATTCTTCACACGAACTATCGATGTAATCGTTCGATAGCAGTTTTCTCTAGGCAAGACCCAACGTAAAAATACAAATAATATTTACGAAACAAACCAATTATACATCGACATAAATGCATAAATATATATATACAAATAGTAAAACAATTACAATATACGAAGACACAGAAATGTTATATATTAAGGTAACAAAAATAAGGAAAACAAATTTATAGTACAATAGATGGAAATAGGAGGATATGCATTTCCAGCGTTACAAGTGCCAGCAGCAGCGCGTATCGATAGTGCACTATCGTACCATTTCTGGAGTGACCGATAGTATTTCCGGGCCGTTGTGTGTCTGGAAGTCGGTTGGAGACGGACGAGGAGTGCAGTCGGGCACGGAGCCGAGTCGGTGGACAGAGTCTGTGGAGTGAGTCGGTGCAGTGAGCCGGGAGAGTCAGTCGGAATGCAGACAGTCGCATGTTAGTCAGTCGGCTCTGAGTCTCAGGCGCTTTTGGGTTGTGGACTGAGTCAGGTTCGTCGTTACTCGGCTGTCAGACGAGTTGGCAGTCAGTAGCAGGCACGTCCGCAAGGAGCAAGTACGCGCAGATGGAAGGCCTTTGGTCGGTCGGTTGGCTGCTCGTCAGATAGCGACATGTGGTCTGCTGACCACTGACACCGGTATCAGTCGGGCAAGAGTGGACAGCGTTCAACAGTCGGGTCGGTATGGTGCTAGTATTAGCCGGTACCTCTGTGGGCGAAAATGGGCTGCCGTTGGTCGTTTGCTTGACCGGTCGTCTCAGTAGACGACCTCTTGGATCCTCAGGACGAACTCCATTTTCCAAGTTGGGACGTGGTTGGATCTTGTTGGTTCGTTGGAACTGAGCAACGACGTAGTCTCCACAGCGCGGAGCCAGGCCAGGGCTTTTGGCGACGGGCACACAGTTGCATTTGGAGACGTTAACTGTGTGAGCGACTTTTCGCTTTCCTCCGAAGCAGGATCGACAGGTTGAGTAATTAGTTGGCTGTTCTTAAAAATCTGTTCGTTTTTTGTGGATTGCTATTTAAAAAAAATAAAAAGGTTCAATGGCTCTGAGCACTATGGGACTTAACTGCTAAGGTCATCAGTCCCCGAGAACTTAGAACTACTTAAACCGAACTAACCTAAGGACATCACACACATCCATGCCCAAAACAGGATTCGAACCTGTGACCGTATCGGTCACGCGGTTCCAGACTGTAGCGCCTAGAACCGCTCAGCCACTCCGTCCGGCGATTGCTGTTTCCTCAGCCGTTGACGCGTGTGATAACATGTCGTGTGTTTTGTTGTCTAGAATGTGCAGTCTCCCGTAGTCACTTGAAAGTTGTGACTTGTGTTTTCGGTATTATTTTAAACTTGTCTTGAGTGGTGTTTAATGCCTCGATCTTGGTGAGGCCGAGTTTAATGTTGTTGGTTTCTTGGTTTACTCCTCATCGGCCGATATTTTCCATTATCTGTGCAGTTGGATCTGACTGTTGGAAATTGGTCAGATTGTTGGTCGGTCGTGAACCGTCCCTAGGTTGTGTTGCCTTTCGATTAAGAGGTTGTCAGTCTGGATGCTTGTCTCACCTAAACGTGCGTTAGTGTTACCTTCCCAGGCCAACCCTTGGAACCTCCTGAGCGCCTCTCCTTGTGTTTTACATAGTGATTTGCTTTTAGTCTTAACTAGTCTGTGTGGCCTTCAGCCGAGATTTAGCTCATTAAAATTGCAAGGCTTTTCTTCTTAGACCTTTCTTGTGTGGTATGTGGAATTCAGCCGAATTTTCATCCTTTTCAGATCAAAAGTTGAAAAATGCTGTCTAGGCTTAAGCCGTAAGAAATATTTTCTAGTTTGTATGTGGCCTTCAGCCGAGTTTTCCAGCTTAAATTTAAAAAAAAAAAAGTGGAAATTTCTTTGTCTGAGCTTTAAGCCGTAAGTTTGTTTGTTTGTTAGAAGTGTAAAGACACTTCAGCTATCAAGTTATTAGAAGTAAATTTTCAGAGTGTTCGGAATAAAGTCCCTGAATTTACTTCCCTCCAGGAAGCATGTGGCACGCAAATTATTCTCGGGACTGAGACTTTGCTGAACCCTGAGATAGGAAGTTCTGAAATATTTAGTGAGGGTTGGAACGTGTATCGGGAAGACAGATTAGACACCGTAGGATGTGGTGTCTTCATTGCAGTTGACAAAAATATTGTGTCTACTGATGTTAAAGTAGAGTGTGATTGTGAAGTTATCTGGACACGTTTAACAGGGCTATGGGAAATAAAGTTAATTGTGGGGTGTTATTACCGGCCACCAGGTTCCACCGCGACAGTTCTAGAATCATTCAAAGGGAGTCTACGTTCTGTATTGGAGAAGTACCCGGATCATGCTATATTAGGCGGAGGCGACTTCAACTTACCTAGTATAGACTGGGATGTCTATGGATTCATTACAGGTGGTACAGACAAGCCGTCGTGTGAATTACTTTTGAATACATTATCCGAAAACTGTCTTGAGCAGCTAAATCGACAGCCAACACGTAATGGAAATATTTTAGATGTGGTAGCCGCGAACAGACCAGACGTCATCGACGGTGTCAGTGTTGAGACAGGGATTAGTGATCATGATGTTGTCATTACGACTATGGTTACGAAAGTTAAAAAGTCGGTCAAGAAGGCTAGGAAAGTATTATTACTAGAAAGAGCAGATAAGCAGTTGTTAGCATCCCACTTAGTAAATGAAACGACTTCATTTACTTCCGGTACAATGGACGTGGAAGAATTATGGGCAAATTTTAAACACATTGTAAATCACGCATTGGACGAGTATGTGCCGAAAAAGTGGGTTACAGACGGAAAAGACCCACCGTGGTTTAACAGCGCAATTCGGAGAATGCTCAGGAAGCAAAGGCAGTTGCACTCGCGGTACAAGAAAGATCGGGAGAATGAGGACAGTTAGTAGAGATTCGTGCTGCTGTAAAAAGAGCGATGCGCGAAGCATTCAACCACTTCCACCGTCATACCTTAGCAAAAGATCTTGCTGAAAACCCAAGGAAATTCTAGTCTTACGTAAAATCGGTAAGCGGGTCGAAGGTTTCCATCCAGTCACTCACTGATCAGTCTGGCCTGGCAAGGGAAGACAGCAAAACGAAAGCTGAAATTTTAAATGTAGCATTTGAGAAATCTTTCACGCAGTAGGATCGTAAAAACATACCGCCGTTTGAGTCTCGTACAGACTCCCGTACGGAGGACATAGTGATAGACATCCCTGGGGTTGTGAAGCAGCTGAATGGGATGAAAATTAATAAATCGACAGGTCCTGACGGGATTCCAATTCGGTTTTACAGAGAGTACTCTACTGCATTGGTTCCTTACTTAGCTTGGATTTATCGCGAATCTCTTGACCAACGTAAAGTCCCGAGCGACTGGATAAAAGCGCAGGTGACGCCTATATGTAAGAAGGGTAGAAGGACGGATCCTCAAAATTACAGACCAATATCCTTAACATTGGTTTGTTGCAGTCTTCTCGAACATATTCTCAGTTCGAATATAATGAATTTCCTTGAGACAGAGAAGTTGCTGTCCATACATCAGGACGGCTTCAGAAAGTATCGCTCCTGCGAAACGCCACTCGCCCTTTTTTCACATGATATCTTGCGAACCATGGATAAAGGTTATCAGACGGATGCCATATTCCTTGACTTCCGGAAAGAGTTAGACTTGGTGCCCCACTGCAGACTCCTAACTAAGGTACGAGCATATGGGATTGGTTCCCAAGTATTTGAGTGGCTCGAAGACTTCTTAAGTAATAGAACCCAGTACGTTGTCCTCGATGGTGAGTGTTCATCGGAGGTGAGGGTATCATCTGGAGTGCCCCAGGAAAATGTGGTAGGTCCGCTTTTGTATAGGAGGGATAGCAACGTGCGGCTGTTTGCTGATGATGCTGTGATGTACGGGAAGGTGTCGTCGTTGAGTGACTGTAGGAGGATACAAGATGACTTGGACAGGATTTGTGATTGGCGTAAAGAATGGCAGCTAACTCTAAATATAGGTAAATGTAAAATAAAGCAGATAAATAGGAAAAAGAATCCCGTAATGTTTGAATACTCCATTAGTAGTGTAGCGCTTTACACAGTCACCTGGATTAAATATTTAGGCGTTACATTGCAGAGCGATATGAAGTGGGACAAGCATGTAATGACAGTTGTGGGGAAGGCGGATGGTCGTCTTCGGTTCATTGGTAGAATTTTGGGAATAAGTGGTTCATCTGTAAAGGAGACCGCTTATAAAACACTAATACGACCTATTCTTGAGTACTGCTCGAGCGTTTGGGATCCCTATCAGGTCGGATTGAGGGAGGACATAGAAGAAATTCAGAGGCGGGCTGCTAGAGTTGTTACTGGTAGGTTTGATCATCACGCGAGTGTTACGGAAATGCTTCAGGAACTCGGGAGGGAGGCTCTAGAGGAAAGGAGGCGTTCTTTTCGTGAATAGCTACTGAGGAAATTTAGAGAACCAGCATTTTAGGCTGACTGCAGTATATTTTTACTGCCGCCAACTTACATTTTGCGGAAAGACCACAAAGATAACATAAGAGAGATTAGGGCTCGTACAGAGGCATATAGGCAGTCATTTTTCCCTCGTTCTTTTTGGGAGTGGAACAGGGAGAGAAGATGCTAGTTGTGGGACGAGGTACCCTCCGCCACGCACCGTATGGTGGACTGCGGATTATGTGAAGCATTTTAGGATAAAGCCTTTAGCCTATTTTAGTTGAAATTTAGCAGCTCTTCCCTTCATGCCTTAAGCCGTAAAATTGTTTTCTGCATCGTGTATGGCTTTCAGCCGAGTCTTAATCTCTCTTAAATTAAAGTTCGAAAACCTTCTCTTGGCCTTAAGTCATAAGATTGTTTTCCTTTAGTATGACGCCTTCAGCCGAGTTTAACATGAAATATTTTATGATAAGACCTTCAGCCTTTTCAAATTGAAAGCTCTTCTTCCTAGGCCTTTAGCCGTTAAACTCTTTTTTTTTTTTAAATGTGGCCTTCAGCCGAGTTTTCAGCCTATTTAGATTAAACATTGAAAATCTTTGTCTCGGCCTTAAGCCGTAACACTGTTCTTGATTAATATGTGACTCTCAGCCGAGTTCTATTTATATTGAAGATAAAAAAAAATTTCCTATGGAAGTAAAACCTCCAGAAGAACTCCTGTACCTCAATTCCTTGCTTAGGCCTTGTGCCTTGGATTTTCTATGTGGCCTTCAGCCGATTTAAATTAAAT
Source organism: Schistocerca cancellata (assembly GCF_023864275.1). Classification (NCBI taxonomy): domain Eukaryota; kingdom Metazoa; phylum Arthropoda; class Insecta; order Orthoptera; family Acrididae; genus Schistocerca; species Schistocerca cancellata. Next base: position 963,792,579 of record NC_064626.1, read on the forward strand.
CAAAGGAGGTCTTTCGTTAAAACCTTGAGAATTTTTGATTCTTGCTTGTGTGATTGTGTGTTTCAACAAATAAAGTTTATATGTTGAGTGCAACTCACCGAACCTTATTTTGGCCCCTTTCCACAAATATAACCTCATCCGCTCTGTCCTGCTAGCCCAGGGATTTCAGTACATGTACATTACATCTACCGATTTTCATCCCATTCCATGGAATATAACAAAAAAGAGATTCTGGCGTCCAGTTGCAGTTGCTGTGATAGTGTCATTAAGTAAACGGTCGAGATTAAATTATCAAGTGACATTATTAATAGAGACAGAGGTTTTTACTTAAATTCTGCTTTGAATACTGCTCTCTGCCTGGTCAAGCAACAGAGGACAGCCGTAATGGTACTTCCTCAGACGTTGGTAATTAATATTCACTATCGATGATGACTTCTTTCTTCATGTGGTGCCGTTATTTGTTTACAGCGTATGAGTTGCCTTTCTGCAATTGTATCTTGAAATTGACGAATTGTTCGTTTGTCGAAATGTCGGCTGGTGTAATAGACGTCAGCGGGCTGCGTTCCCGCTAGCTAACATTTCGTACACTGAATGAAATTCATATATCACATACGCTTTAATTAACGGCAAGTGGAGTGGATGTTTTTACTGTATCTACAATTTGCAAGTCACCTGAAGATTTTTGTCAAAGGGCCAATTCTGGTAACACTCTCTTGTTCTCCTTTTTTTCTTGAAGTATTCAGAACATCTGTCGATAAGCACCGTATGAATTCTAATTTTTTCTGATTTTATTGTTGTAATCGTTCAAACGTCGGATTTAAAGGTGGTAATAGGTCGCTGAAGTCTACTTAGGTTGTGTACTCTCGGTGTTCTAGCAGATAAACTTCCTACAACAAACAACACCTGCCTTGTAGCGCCTACCACAGGAGCTTGACGAGGATCTCCGTAACATCTTACGCCTACTAAAAGAACCAACGACGAATGTGTCGATCTTTAGTGAAGCTTCCACTGCCTCGTCTATTAATTCTTATTGGTAAGGATCCCACAATGGCGAGCAGTACTGGATTTCATAAAACGAGTGTTTTGTAGGTTTTTTTTGTCGTAGACGTTGTAACACTTACATCGGTCAGAAGTAGGTTTATATTGTGTAACTGTGTATCTACAATTATGGAATGTGTATTCTTTGTTAGTTCCAGGACTTGATTTGTGACAGGTAAGTAGAGTTTTGTAATGTATATATGGAAAAAACAAAATGAATTGTTAAAATGATAAATTATTATAATATGAGTATGATTATAAGAAAGACAATGTTTTTTGAAAGCTGGTTCGTGCTTAGGGCACTTGTGTTTGTAATACATAAAAGACGTAGAGAAGTCCCTCCGCAGCGGAAGTGGCATGGCGCGATGTAAAAGGTGGTTTTGGCGGTCGAACTAGGCAGCTCCTTGGTATGAACGGTACGCAGTATGTGGTTAGCCGTAGCATGGTACACTTCGACACTGCTAAGAGAGGCCATTGGAAGCTACTTTGCAAAGGGTTTTTGCCGCGGATGTGGATCTGGCTGTTGTTAGGTATTCTCGGCAAAAAGTAATGACTCTAATATGTTGAAAATCCGATGCCAAGAAGAAATATTGTAGAGCTTTGGAACATCAATATCCGTGAGCACAGTTAGCCGCCATGTCGCTTGTCACTAAAACTCGCCTCTGCTTCACTAACTTCATACGTGCAGCTATTTATATGGGCATGGACCAGTTAATTTGTGTGTTGTTTTAATAATAATCATAAAAACATTAAATCGTGTCCAGAACCGTATTTTCTATCCTGGTCACGAACCTATGCATGGTCCTCACCTAAGTGGTACTAAAACCGAGTATCCTGATGGAAATGAATAAATCTTGCATTCAAGTGTTTAAAAGTAATTTTTTGCCTAATGTAAAAGGAGTAGTAAAACGTTAAAGCTAAAACCACAAAAGTGAAGTTGGTTAGGCTTTTGCTAAGGTATCCTTAGTTTATTACAAAATATAGTTTTGTAGGATTACAGTGCAAGATTGTGTAAATATTGCTGTCTAAAATACCTGCTTCACAGATGATAAAAAAGGGCAAATAAGTTAAGCTAATTTTAAAAATAGTGTGGTCTTTGCGATTGCAGGCTTTCTCGGCATATTTCAGCTATGAAATCTTGACGGGTTATCAGCCGAGTGGCGTCGTCTTCTAGTCGCAAAGTTTCAATGGATCGCGTATCCATCATCTTCAGGAGAAGATGATGGATACGCAATCCATTGAAACGTTGCGACTAGAAGACGACGCCACTCGGCTGATAACCCGTGAAGATTTTATAGCTAGTGTGGTCTTGATTTCTATCATGAATGATTTCTTTTTCGAAGTTAATTAAGCTTAGTGTTGATTTATTTTGTCTTGCAAGGTAAATTATGGACTACTCCAAGTGAAAGGAAGGATTAGCTTTGTTTGAATTAGTATTGTCTACTGAAATAATCAAAGAGCTTGACTAGTGACACTATACTACTCTACTGGCCATTAAAATTGCTGCACCACGAGGATGACGTGCTACAGACGCGAAATTTAACAGGCAGGAAGAAGATGCTTTCATATGCAAATGATTAGCGTTTCAGAGCATTTACACAAGGGTGGCCCGCTGGCGACACCTACGACGTGCTGACGTGAAGAAAGTTTCCAACCGATTTCTCATACACAAACAGCAGTTGACCGGCGTTGACTAGTGAAACGTTGTTGTGATGCTTCGTGTAAGGAGGACAAATGCGTGCCATCACGTTTCGACTTTGATAAAGGTCTGTTTCTAGCCCATCGCGATTGCGGTTTATCGTCTCGCGACATTGCTGCTCGCGTTGGTCGAGATCCAGTGACTGTTAGCAGAATATGGAATCAGTGGGTTCATGAGGGTAATACGGAATGCCGTGCTGGATCCCAACGGCCTCGTATCACTAGCAGTCGAGATGATAGGCATCTTATCCGCATGGCTGTAACGGATCGTCCAGACACGTCTCGATCCCTGAGTCAACAGATGGGGACGTTTGCAAGACAACAACCATCTGCATGAACAGTTCGACGACGTTTGCAGCAGCATGGACTGTCAGCTCGGAGAGCATGGCTGCGGTTACCCTTGACGCTGCATCGCTAACAGGAGCGCCTGCGATGCTGTACTCAACGACGAACCTGGGTGCACGAATGGCAAAACGTCATTTTTTCGGATGAATCCAGGTTCTGTTTACAACATCATGATGGTCGCATCCGTGTTTGGGGACGACGTGGTGAACGCACATTGGAGCGTGTATTCGTCATCGCCATACTGGCGTATCACCCGGCGTGATGGTATGACGTGCCATCGGTTACACGTCTAGGTCACCTCTTGTTCGCGTTGACGGAACTTTGAACAGTGGACGTTACATTTCAGATGTGTTACGACCCGTAGCTCTACCCTTCATTCGATCCCTGCGACATCCTACATTTCAGCGGGATAATGCACGACCGCATTTTGCAGGTCCTGTGCAGGACTTTCTGGATACAGAAAATGTTCGACTGCTGCCATGGCCAGCATATCCTCCAGATCTCTCGCCAATTGAAAACATCTGGTAAATGGTGGCCAACCAACTGGCACGTCACAATAAGCCAGTCCCTACTCTTGATGAACTGTGGTATCGTGTTGAAGCTGCATGGGCAGCTGTACCTGTACACGCCATCCAAGCTCTATTTGACTCAATGCCCAGGCGTACCAAGGCCGTTATTACGGCCAGAGGTGGTTGTTCCGGGTACTGATTTCTCAGGATCTATGCACCCAAAATGCGTGAAAATGTTATCACATGTCAGTTCAGGTATAATACACTCCTGGAAATGGAAAAAAGAACACATTGACACCGGTGTGTCAGACCCACCATACTTGCTCCGGACACTGCGAGAGGGCTGTACAAGCAATGATCACACGCACGGCACAGCGGACACACCAGGAACCGCGGTGTTGGCCGTCGAATGGCGCTAGCTGTGCAGCATTTGTGCACCGCCGCCGTCAGTGTCAGCCAGTTTGCCGTGGCATACGGAGCTCCATCGCAGTCTTCAACACTGGTAGCATGCCGCGACAGCGTGGACGTGAACCGTTTGTGCAGTTGACGGACTTTGAGCGAGGGCGTATAGTGGGCATGCGGGAGGCCGGGTGGACGTACCGCCGAATTGCTCAACACGTGGGGCGTGAGGTCTCCACAGTACATCGATGTTGTCGCCAGTGGTCGGCGGAAGGTGCACGTGCCCGTCGACCTGGGACCGGACCGCAGCGACGCACGGATGCACGCCAAGACCGTAGGATCCTACGCAGTGCCGTAGGGGACCGCACCGCCACTTCCCAGCAAATTAGGGACACTGTTGCTCCTGGGGTATCGGCGAGGACCATTCGCAACAGTCTCCATGAAGCTGGGCTACGGTCCCGCACACCGTTAGGCCGTCTTCCGCTCACGCCCCAACATCGTGCAGCCCGCCTCCAGTGGTGTCGCGACAGGCGTGAATGGAGGGACGAATGGAGACGTGACGTCTTCAGCGATGAGAGTCGCTTCTGCCTTGGTGCCAATGATGGTCGTATGCGTGTTTGGCGCCGTGCAGGTGAGCGCCACAATCAGGACTGCATACGACCGAGGCACACAGGGCCAACACCCGGCATCATGGTGTGGGGAGCGATCTCCTACAATGGCCGTACACCACTGGTGATCGTCGAGGGGACACTGAATAGTGCACGGTACATCCAAACCGTCATCGAACCCATCGTTCTACCATTCCTAGACCGGCAAGGGAACTTGCTGTTCCAACAGGACAATGCACGTCTGCATGTATCCCGTGCCACCCAACGTGCTCTAGAAGGTGTAAGTCAACTACCCTGGCCAGCAAGATCTCCGGATCTGCCCCCCATTGAGCATGTTTGGGACTGGATGAAGCGTCGTCTCACGCGGTCTGCACGTCCAGCACGAACGCTGGTCCAACTGAGGCCCTAGGTGGAAATGGCATGGCAAGCCGTTCCACAGGACTACATCCAGCATCTCTACGATCGTCTCCATGGGAGAATAGCAGCCTGCATTGCTGCGAAAGGTGGATATACACTGTACTAGTGCCGACATTGTGCATGCTCTGTTGCCTGTGTCTATGTGCCTGTGGTTCTGTCAGTGTGATCATGTGATGTATCTGACGCCAGGAATGTGTCAATAAAGTTTCCCCTTCCTGGGACAATGAATTCACGGTGTTCTTATTTCAATTTCCAGGAGTGTATATTTGTCCAATGAATACCCGTTTATCATCTGCATTTCTTCTTAGTGTAGCAATTTTAATGGCCAGTAGTGTAGTTTATGGGTCCCCATCACATTCTCCACATATTAGAAAGGTCATTGGACAATTACTGCTGCTAAGGAAAGCTGATATATGCAGGGGAGTATAAACAGTGCATTTATGTTATTTATGTTTTTTTATGTCTGTTAAGATAGAAGGCCCTCATGTCCAAATTTAGTTCTGCACTTCATGTAGTAATATTTCAGTATTGGTTTAGGTAATGATCTTCAGTGTAGCTGTCATTAGTATGAGCTTAGGGCAAGTTTGCTTTCCATAACTACTGGTGTGTGCGTTATTGATAACTGCTGCTACACATAGCTCAGAGCACCATGTGTCATTTTGTATCCTGTGCACTATTCAACTTTAATTACCAATGTTCAATTTTCTTAAACATATGTATCCAAATTAATTTGCCTAATTGGTCTGGCGACCGTTTATTTTTCCATTCACATAGATTTTTTACCACTTTCATTAACTCCCAAGGTTAAAGTCCGTTTAGATGTTATGTTAATTTCCCCATATTCAAAATTATAACCCGATACCTTTGTCCATTAGATACACGCGCGGTCATAATTCGGAATCCTCTCATAGGGAAACGTTAGCTTGTTTCGCGGTACGCTTGTGCCTCATACGTGGCAAGTTATCGTTATAATGTGACACGCTTCTTTTGTATTCTCCCGAAGTAGCCAGACTGGCATAGGCTTTTTCTGCAGCCAGTTTCATATGATCATCCTAATGTACTCCCAGATATTTTACGTTTTTTTTACTGTTTCCAGTGACAGATTGCCAGTCACGTAATCCAGCATTACATTTAATTACGTTGAAAGTCTACTGACATCAAATGCACCCAGCGTCAATCTTCTGCATGTCTTCGTGCTCTCCGTTACAGTTTCCTAGCAGTGTCACGTCCCTAGATGCAGCAGCATCTTCCATAAACGGCATGACGGAACTTTCGACGCTATCCAGCAGATCATCATCTGTCAATTACGAACACTAACTTCCCTATAAAATTCCTGTGGCTTACTCAGTTTTTTTTCTTTTGTACACCTGACAATTTCGTGCCATCAAGAACGATGTATTCAGTTCTGTTTTCTAGAAAGATCCGAATCCAGTCACAAAAATGATCCGATTTTCTGAACTCTTGGCACTCATTTATTCTCCAAACGCCAGTGTGTAATCGTATGGCATGCTTTCCGGAAGTCAATGAAAATAGCACCAACTTGGGTGCTGTTCTCCACGGCGCTCTGTATCCCGTGGACGAACAGAGAAATCTTTTTACGGAATGTCGATTTCTGCAGAGGAGATCTCCATCCTCCAAAAACGTCGAAAATGCGAGCATAAAATCTACTTCATAGTACACCAAATTAGCGTTAGTAATATGGGCGTATAATAAAGTTCATCTGTCGGACGACTGGTTTGAAAACGGGACAACCTGAAACCTTCGTCGTTCCGGTGATGTAATAGACTGTTGCTGGAAGGGCAGTAAATTTCAGTTTGTAGAGGTGTGAAAAGTTGCTAAATGCCAGCGTTTAGTCAGAGATAAAAACAAACAAATATCGACGAGGAATCTGAAGGCTCAACGGTACCGACCGGCCGCCGTGTCATCCTCATCTCTTAGGCGTCATCGGTTGAGGATGCAGAGGGGCACGTGGTCAGCACACCACTCTACGGCCCCTGTCAGTTTTCGTGACCAGTGCCACTACTTCTCAGTCAACTAGGTCCTCAGTTGGCCTCGCAATGGCTGAGTGCACCCCACTTGCCAACAGCACTCGACAGACCCAGACGGTGACCCATCCAAGTGGTAGCCAAGTCCAGCAGCGATTAACTTCGGTGATCTGAGGGGAACCGGTGTTACCACTGCGGCAAGGCCATTGGCACAGAGATAAAGCACTGTCAAAAAAGCATTTTCCTGAGACTATGCGGGCTGAGCGCTTTTTAACGCTGGGCGTTTTTTAACTACGACTGTCGATGTTCGCAGAAGCTTAGTCAAGTGTATAAGACCTAAAAACTATCTTTTTCCACACAGGAATTGCTGTGTTGCGTTGCGTACTGTGTTTCGCCATTAACATGTATGCGTACGGCTCGTCTGGCTGGATTAGCGATTAGGTGTTAGAGCAGAGCGCCCAGTGTAGGCCCATTTAGCATGCTAACAAGCCCGTTGTCCTGTTTCATAATACATGCCACAGATCGATGTACGCAACACTGTGTACATTCCCAAAGCTGAATATTCGCACTATTCCTAGAACAACTGCTGTGGGTTTAATTTAAACAAGGGAACCTCGTTGCATTAAAATGTGCCACTTTTCATATATCGAACGCTTTCTAGCAAACTTTGTTTGTCGTATATCACAAACCCATTTGCGATGTTTAATAATTTCAACTTGAAGGTTTGCAACAGAATTCGTGAGCCCGTAACTGCGTTCTTCGTTGTATTCTTTTGGGAGCTGCACAGTGAAAATTTTCTCCGTTGTTCAGTGATTAACATTTTGCTACTTGAGTTGTACACACCCTGCTATTGATCAAAAGTGGGAATTAGAGAATTTTGTGGGTAATACGCGAACTTTAATTGGAATCTGAACGCAATGAAGTGTACAATGAACAATATGGAGTCGTGTTGGGAAACAAGTATCATATTAAGAGGAGAAGAGTTAAAATATTACTTCAAAAATGGTTCAAATGACTCTGAGCACTATGCGACTTAACTTCTGAGGTCATGAGTCGCCTAGAACTTAGAACTAATTAAACCTAACTAACCTAAGGACATCACACACATCCATGCCCGAGGCAGGATTCGAACCTGCGAGCGTAGCGGTCGCTCGGCTCCAGACTGTAGCGCTTAGAACCGCACGGCCACTCTGGCCGGCAAATATTCCTTCAGCGACCCTTTGAGGTTCGTCGTGGTTTCCCTAAATATGTTGCTGTGACTGGTGGCTTAGTTCAGTGAAAAAGGTCAACTGTGATTTCTGTTAATGTCATCCTACATTCACAACATGCATCCAGAATTTAATGAAAACAGCGTATAGCAATTCAGCAGTCAAAGCACGGATGAAAGAGCGACATGACTCTGCGTTGTGCCATAATTCCATCTAGTACTGCCATATTCAAACGTTATAGGGCACCCAGATAGGGGCAGGGTATTTTAGTCTCAATTTATCAAGAGGCTGGCTCTGCAGTAAGCTCTTCTACACAGAAAGACGATGCCGAAGTGGAATTTATTTTATACTATAACTATATACTGGACTGATACTAAAAATTGGCCCTTTGGCTTGTGGAACCAGCGCAGTATGGGTACTCGAGCTCCAGAGCACAGTGTTAATCCATATTCTTAACAGGAGAATATGAAGATCGACAGTATAATGACCGTTTCTCTATTATTTACAACTAGCTTTCGGTCGATCGATACGATGCTTAGAAATGGTGCTGCACTTTCTATTATTTATCTCTACCGAGATTTTATTTTATGTTATTCTGGTCCATTCCGCATCGATTCGAGCTTCATCGAATACTGTTCATATGCAAATAACCTTTCTCTTGATCCCCCTGCTATTCATTTGCTTCTTTTTTTCACCAACAGGGGAGGAATGAATATTCAAGTTTCCTAAGTGGCTTAGTTCTTCTGTAAGCTGTGTGCCTTTACTTGTCATTACACTTGAGATTTATGAAGCAACGTGGTAAAAGCTACACGTGGAATGAAAGATGGGTTATATTTCAGAACAAAACCCTTGAAACAACTGGGCCTAAATTTAGGACCATTGGGTTAATTAGTGTGAGCAAAGTTCTTGACTAGTTTTACGCAGGTTAATAGAGACTTAGAGAATCTGTGCTTTGACCTATTTGTTTTATGCATTTAATTTGTATTTACATTTGACTTTACCCCTTTTCATGACATTCAGACTCACCCCTGTCATGTAATTTATCTGCGGTGATTACACTGCTTTCGAATCACTTCTCAAATTTTGCGTTGGAATGTAATTGAACATGAAGGTTTGTTAATTAATTCTCAACTATTTGCTTTGCCGGGAAGGCTGATAGTATAAAGCTTGGATTTATATCTACAAACAAATTCTTAGATGCACTGTTAAGTGTTTGGCAAAGAGTACTTTTCCGTTGTACCGTTTATTAACATATCTCCCTGAGAACAAGAGAATGACTATTTATATGTCTGTATGCGAGCTACTGTTTGCCTAATTTTATCTGCACAATCGCAATGGGATCGACATCTAGGGGGCCGAAGAATATCCTTAGTTTCTGCCCTGAAATCCGTTAATTCGAGTTTTTTTCTCTCTGATCTAACATACGACCGGTTTTTCCGCTCGTTCCAAAATTTGCTAGTGCTCCATCATTGATTCCATTGTCAAAAGGATGTTAAAACATAGAAAGGGACAGTTAAATGCATGGTATTTGTGAAAACACGAAGCTTCTTCCTCGTCGTGAGTGAATTCACGGCCCCCTGAACTACGACAGAGAAACATGACGGTGTTGTGGGTTGTCTATCAGTACAGGCATTAAGGGGGAATGTTGATGAAAAACACACACTATTTGAAAAATGCAGCAAATCCACAGTTGAGGAGATATGGCAATGAAATTTTGCAATCAGAATTTCAAAATTCGCTCTTGAGACAACGTTTACTTGGTTTACAGAAATATGTGTACAAAATTTCATAATTCTAGCATTCATAGAATCTGAGGAAGAGGTACAGAAACCTTAAAAAACAAACTTTTCAGAAAACTTAAAGTTCAACCTCACTTTTTTCCTTATGTCACTTCTTCAGAAGGCACCACATTTGTACTCTGGGTCGTCTTTCCCTTCAAGGCTTCTGGTTTCTTGTTGTCTGTCTTCTTTCCTTTACCAGGTCTTCAAATGACTTTTCAGCTGCAGAGACGCGCTGTAAATCTATTTTTCTCAGGATGTCTTGAGTAAAATTTCTTATCTTGAAGCCCATTCTTTTAAATACCTTCACCCTCCCGACGTTACCATAATTAAATACAATAACTGCAGCATAAGTTGGAATTCTGACAACTGTAGCAGATGCAAATGTGTTTTTAGGGCATCGTTTCCATATGAGTGAATTTAGAGACTCAGTTGGATTTTGGGTTTTGACATGAACACACTTTTTGAGAAGTGCAGGATCAGCCCAGAAACCTGTAAGTGGGCTTGACAAGATTCAGGAAACAATTTGAAAGCCTCTCCTTGTGAATGTAGGGGTATCCCTCTGAGCTTGGCGTGGCAGGGAGGCCGCGTCACACTTTTAATTAATTTTCAGGCACTTCGGATGCAATTTCAACATTGAAACTTGTGGAACTTATTGTCCATGAGTTGTACTAAAAATAAAAATAAATCGAAAATTGACTTTTTGGTCAATTTCATCAACGTCCCCCCTTAACAAAAACTGCCATTTCCTTGCGTATGTGCTTTCAAGACTTTCTCAGTTTTAAACATTTTTGCGAAATGATTTTTGTCTGCCAAAAATTTATTCATAACAAATTTTAGAAGAAAATGCGAAAAGATAGCACGTCACTGAGCTCTGAATAAGGAAAGATCAGCGCGTTGCTTTCTTTATTTACATAAGTAAATGTTCCCATCAGTACAAGAATGAGCTCCTTTGTTCAAAAAATGGTTCAAATGGCTCTGAGCACTGTGGGACTTAACTTCTGAGGTCATCCCTCCCCTAGAACTTAGAACTATTTAAACCTAACTAACCTAAGGACATCACACACATTCATGCCCGAGGCAGGATTCGAACCTGCGACCGTAGCGGTCGCGCGGTTCCAGACTGTAGCGTCTAGAACCGCTTGGCCACTCCGGCCGGCAGCTCCTTTGTTGCTAGACCCCAAGGTCAATACTTTTTCTCAGTTAATACCTCGTGGTGCTACGGTTTTTATGACGAAACACTTACTAGAATCAATGAGGAGTGATTTTCTCTACGGTATCTTCTCAGTGTAATTCATCTGCGCAGTGCAGTCCGTACCACAGACCACTACGTGTCGGAAGTACGGATGTCTTAATACGACTATTCTGGATTGAATGTTTCACACTTGGGTGATATAATGTTTCAAAACCACCGAAATTATCCAATTACCAAATTTTCATTAATCAGTGTGTGGATTTTAAAAATAGAATGAACCATTCTTTTAAGTGTGGCTACTGTAGCATGAAATACGGGTAATGAGAAGTGACCTCCGGAATGTATCTTTAAAAAGAACTGGAACACGTACGGGTTCCAGCTATGATCGAAGAAGTCACCGAACAGTCTGAACACAAAACTGAACGCAGGGACTCAGTATAAACATCAAATGAGTCAACAGATTGTGCTACGAATCAAAAAATATGTAGAAAAATGAATTGTGAAAAACACTTCGGTTCTGCGGGGCATGTCATATTTTACTTTATACAGATAAAATCTGTTTTATGGTCACGTATGATAAAGGACAGCGTAGCTGAAATATACGTGCTTGGAAAGTGGTTTGGAGGCAGATAGTTGTGATGTATGGTATCTTGTCAGGGTAATTCGGCTGCGCAATATAACCCGTATCAGACTGAAATCTGATCTGTTATACAGGGTGTGCAACCAGCTGGTTACTATTAGCAGTCTGTTTTCGTTTTGTGTGAACGAACGATATATGCGTGCACAGTGTGTAGCAATAAAACTCTAGGAAATCTAGTTTTGTTTTCGTGTTTAAGCATCCTCTATTTCGCAACAAAATAGTTTAAACGACATAGCGTACGAAATTTGTTTTTTGTTGAAAAACTGTACAGACGAAGGTGTGCTGAAAAATAATGCCTCTGATTTTTTATGAGGAACATCTTTCCAAATAAAATAAAATAAACGTTATTAATATTCTACACCTTTATTCTTTGTTTATATATTTTCAGTTCTCTGGCGCCAGAGGGCTGTGAACTGTAGCATGAATGATAGCCGCTCGCAACGTAGCTTTGTCGGTGCGTGAGAAACAGCGTGCTGTAATCGAGTTTCTAATCTGAAGGGTTCAGTCACACATGGGGCACACTCTCCTTCAGCATGATAATGCCAGTGCACCCACTCAAGGACGTCCAATGTGAGCTGTAATTATCGTAAGGTAACAAATGAAATGAGAGAAGACCTGTTGCAGCTGGGAGTCACGGAAAACTGGAGACAGATAGCAGAAGAAAGAGACGGATGGAGAGTTGTAACTGTGGTGGCGCGCGGTCCTCTGGGCCTGTTCGCGTGAGGAAGAAGAACAAATGAAATGATCGTATGGCATTGTTGGCCGGGAGGCCCCATGCGGGGAAGTTCGGCAGCCGTATTGCAAGTCCTTTACAGTTGACGCCACTTCGGCGACTTGCGAGTCAATGATGATGAAATGATGATGGACACACAACACCCAGTCATCACGATGCAGAGAAAATCTCTGACCCCGCCGGGAATTGAACCCGGGACGCCGTGCGCAGGAAGCGAGAAGGCTACCGCAAGACCACGAGCAGCGGACGTAAGGTAACAAATATATACTAACGCGTTGATTCAAAATCGATTTGCGCTGGGAAAAAATTAGTTTCAGTATTGGTTACCAGGTGAAAAATCTGATGTGAATGCAAGAAAGACGTATAGAAATGTTACCATATCTGATGGATTAGGAACGGGGCGTGGGCAGAAACAGTCAGCCAAATGAGAAAGGCATAATGTTGATTATATTAGTAACTACAGCTTACAGAGTGTGTTCAGTATGAGATCCGGAGCCGTCGATGAGATGCTGCTCCATAAAAAGACGTCGTAAACAGTTGCGCTCAGCAGTTCTGAGTAACTTGTTCCTGTATGCTGGCCGTCAGATCAGGTAGAAACCGAACTTTCCCTTGGCAAACGTGTCCTTTTTAGAAATCCCCAGAGCCAAAATTCTCATGGATTCAGGTCAGATGATCTTGCAAGCCATGCGTCTGTAAAACTTCTGGGGATAACAAGTTCGTGGAAGGTTGCATTAAGAAGATCCTTCACTGGACGAGCGACGTGAGGCGTTGCCTCGTCTTGCATGAAAACAGTAGTTTACACACAATTGCCCTCTTCCATATCAGGAATCATATGCTATACAAGATGATCTCGATAACGTGCAGACGTCACGGTACACCTGATAGATCCTCTGGGTGTATTCTCCTGAAAGTGGAACGGACTGAGAATAAAGGTGCTTCTGAACCCACACAACAGTTACATACGGCGAGTACAATGGCGCTTCGTTCACAGCACGTGGTTTAACAATACCCCGAATTCGGCTGTTCTGTGTGTTCGCTGCACACTGTAGCGTAGCATTAAACGTGCCTCGTCACTCCATAGAATAGTGCCTGACCAGATTTCATCACGCTCTATCGGCGCCAGAAACCTATGAGCAAATTCAGAACGTTCGTGCGGATCATGAGGTTTCAGTTCCTACATCGTCTGGATCTCGTACTGGTACTAACATAAAATACACCACAAAACTTTCCATATTGTAGACCAGGGAATTGACAATTCTCGTGACATTGCACAGGGCACGTGCTGCACTGTCAGTTAGCAGCAATAACTACGACGTCAATACCTTCCATCGGGATAGGAAGCCTTCCCCTTCCTGATGCCACACGATGCTCACTCGTTTTTTAGAATTATGTTACCATCTTCTCTAAAACTTTTAATGACATCGAGTATCTCCTCAGACCTTTCAGTTGCGGATGCTCTCTCAATGCAGTGCTGTAATTGCTGCCGTTCACATAAAACAGTTTCACGAACAGTGCGTGGTCTCTCTTCTCGCTAGCCATGCTGTTCACTCTAGTTACGGCTTGTCAAACGATAGCAGGGATGTCATACCGTCATACAGACAGTGTGCACTTGTGGCCACAATTGGAACTAATTTTTTCAGTGTCAATCGTTCGCACATTAACGCATTAGTATATCTACCAAGTTACGCTCCTATACGATAATTAGAGCCCACAATTGACCTCTGTGAGTAGTTGCACTTTAATTGTAACCACCCTGTACAAAAATACCACGCAAACTGCATCAGAAAATTCTTTAGCCTATTCATAAGCAAATCACATATACATACATACTCCGCAGTCCACCATACGGTGCGTGGCGGGGGATACCTCGTACCACAACTAGCATCTTCTCTCCCTGTTCCATTCCTAAACAGAACGAGTGAAAAATGACTGCCTATATGCCTCTGTACGAACACTAATCTCTCTTATCTTTGTGATCTTCCCGCGATATGTAAGTTGGTGGCAGTAAAATTGTACTGCAGTCAGCCTCAAATTCTGGTTCTCTAAATTTCCTCAGTAGCTATTCACGAAAAGAACGCCTCCTTTCCTCTAGAGACTCCCACCCGAGTTCCTGAAGCATTTCCTTAACACTCGCGTGATGATCAAACCTACCAGTAACAAATGTAGCAGCCCGCCACTGAATTGTCCTCCCTCAATCCGACCTGATAGGGATCCAAAACGCTCGAGCAATACTCAAGAATAGGTCGTATTAGTGTTTTATAAGCGGTCTCCTTTACAGATGAACCACATCTTCCCAAATTTCTATCAATGAACTGAGGACGACTCTCCACCTTCCCCACAACTGCCATTACATGCTTGTCCCAGTTCATATCGCTCTGCAATGTAACGCCCAAATATTTAATCGACGTGACTGTGTCAAGCGCTACACTACTAATGGAGTATTCAAACATTACAGGGTTCTTTTTCCTATTAATCTGCATTATTTTACATTTACCTATATTTAGAGCTAGGAGGCATTCTTTACACCAATCACAAATCCTGTCCAAGTCACCTTGTGTCCTCCTACAGTCACTCAACGACGACACCTTCCCGTACACCACAGCATCATCAGCGAACAGCCGCACATTGCTATCCACCCTGTCCTATCCAGGTAGCCACAAGGAGAATTTTTGTAATGAGTTTTAGAGACCTTAACGCCATGCACTTACACACCATTGGTTGCTCCTACAAGTCCAACAATCTCTGGAAGCTAGTCGGCAGTCGACCAACTCTCGATGGCGTCACAGCCTAGAAATTCCAGTTGGTCTAGTAATATATACGTTTGCAAGAACACAGAAACTACTTAGCGAAACAAATCCCAAAAAATTTTCCATTTGGAGAGTGAAAAAAGTTAAGTGGATTAACAACATCCTTCTTTGCTCATCGTACTCCATATGTTGCACGTTTCGATGATCTATTTGTGAATGTCATCCGTGTTTAATCTACTGTATAGTGCACAGTGCTGAAGATTGCTTCGCGCCAAGCTCGCACGGAAAGGTTTGTGTTCGTTTTTCCTGCGCGCTGTTCGAGAGTGGAAGTTGGTTCTATGAACCATCTGCCGGCACTTAATTGTGAATTACAGATTAACCTTATAGATGTAGATGTAACTTAAAATCCTCTAGATTGATATTACGTTGAATTGTTCTACATAAGCTAACTTTCACTACGAACATAGAAACAAGACTGACGTAGTATTAGTTTCTCTTAAAAGTTAGTCTTACGACTGACTTGACTTTTCCATCAGCTAGTGCTTCTTCTTTCGTACCTACATACCTTATTCACCCATGTCATGTGTAAAATGCTTATTTGTTACATGTTTGTTTGTCTCTACACTATATCTCCCCGACTATGTGGTCCTCTACAAATGATTTTTTCTTGGGTACACCTGTAATATTTACGCTAATCTTTCCCCTTTTCTTCTAGTCCGTCTTCTGTTCATCAATCTATAGATTACGTAATTTATCTACACTATTGTAGTACTTCCTTGTGCACTACTTTTACATTATTTCAGATTTTTCGTCACTAGTGAAAAGTCGTAATCAATATGCATACTTCCGTGTGCTTTGTAGTCTTTTACTTCATCAGTAAACATTTGTATGACGATAGTCACTCCTGATATCTTCTTGTGTTCACTGCCTTTATCCGATATATCTGTGTCGTTTATGATGTTGGAAATATTAGTTCGCAATAATCAGTTGTAATCCATCACATGACTCTGAAGCCGCCTCATGTTCTTGTTCTTCAAACAAACTCAGTAGTACTTTCTCTCCCCTGTAGCAGCATTCACACATCGGATTTTTAATATATTTCTATTATTTTATTAGTTCTTGCTTCGATTCTTACTATTCCATCTTCAGTTTGTGAGTTAGGCTTGTGCACCTATAAAATAGTGAACAGCACTGGCAGCCCTCCACAAATCAGACTAATAATTACACCAAAGCGTTGGTTATAATTACCTTTCCTTCCTTTCGTACTCACAGTGTACACGGTATTTAAACATTCCACTGACATGTTTTACTACATTGTAGCGTCCATGTTTAAAATTCTTGGTCTCTTTCCAAATCGGTTCACTAATCACCACTAAGTTTGACTTCAATTATTCATCCACCCGTTCAGATTTTTCCTATAAATTCAGTTTCATTTTCACGCTTCGTTTCAGCTACATCTATACTGCTTCTGGAGGAGGTTACTTCATGTGCCACTGTGCCCCCCCCCCCCTCCTGCCCCCTTCTCACCTGTTACAGTCGTGAATGGTGCCTGGTAAGAAAGAGATCCTCTACATGAGCTCCCTGATTTCTTCTTCATTGTCCTTTTGAAAAATATATGTGGGAGAAAGTAAGGTGGTGGCAAACTTATCTGGGAATTTTAATAGTAAACGACATCGTGTTGGGCAATTGGATAAGTTTTTACGCTTACTTATTGAAGCAGTGACGAAACGTGCTGCTCCTCTGGACCTTCTCTACTTACCAATCTCACCTGGTAAGGGTCCCCCGATGAGAAAAGATATTCCAGTATGGGTGTGTAGAATGTCATTACTTGTCTTTTTCCCCTGGTAACGTTCTCCGGGCAGTCAAATACGTAAGCCGAACGAGGCATTATCTTACCTCTGAAATTTTTCTGCAGCGGAAAATTCCATCATAAAATAATTTTAAAAGGCTGTATTGAAAATAGAAACACACATTTATTTACAGAACATGCAGTGATTTCCGTTTGTTATTCTTCAGTTACTTCAGGGCTGTGCAAGAACGTGCCCTGGCTATCTCTGGGACGTAGTACGATATTTATTTTGTTTGGAAGATGGGGAATGAAGCCTAGCTTAAATATTTTATTATTTTCAGGAAGCTGCACTTCTTGCGCCAGACGATAATTTCCTGTTTGGGAATATTTTGGGGGTAACTGTAATTGGAAGTACTACAATTTACTTTTACGAAATACGATTTGGACTTGTGTGTTGTCATGACAGTTGTCTCAGTGGTTTCCCTTCCGTGTCCCCGTTGATCTGGAGTATGTTCGGATTCAAGCTTATCGATGGTGGTGGTGGTGGTGGTGGTTAGTGTTTAACGTCCCGTCGACAACGAGGTCATTAGAGACGGAGCGCAAGCTCGGGTTAGGGAAGGATTGGGAAGGAAATCGGCCGTGCCCTTTCAAAGGAACCATCCCGGCATTTGCCTGAAACGATTTAGGGAAATCACGGAAAACCTAAATCAGGAAGGCCGGAGACGGGATTGAACCGTCGTCCTCCCGAATGCGAGTCCAGTGTGCTAACCACTGCGCCACCTCGCTCGGTAAGCTTATCGAGCCTTGCGGTGTATCAATATGCATTGACGATTAAGAAGCTGTAAGATTGGTTGAGTGGCCGCGTGCCCTACAGAATGCGTTCCCACTCTGCGAAGTCGCCACATATACTCTTGTGCCCACGCGTTGCAGGGCCAGTCAAGTGCCGGCACAGTATGCATTTCAGCCACGCACCGACTGGTGTAGTAGTCAAGTCACTTTCTGTATGCCAGTTGTCATGGAATTGTACATACCTTTTAGAATGACAATAGTTAATTGCTGTAAGAAATTCATTTCTACATTTTTTGGATATATTCACTATTACCTAAAAACTCAGTGAAAAAAATTCCATTAAAAGCAACACCATGCCACTTAACACACTTTTGTAAATACAGCGTAGAATGTTAGAATAAATGTCACTCTGTGGTGGAGAGTGTGCAGATTAATACCTACCTGGCAGATTAAAACTGTCACACCGGGGCTCGAATCTGGGACATTTGCCCTCCGCGGGAAGATAGGAGGTGATGTACCTCTGGAAGCATATGAAGCTGTGAGGCCGGGTTGTGAGTAGTGCTTGGATATCTCAGTCGTTACTGCACTTGCCCGGCGAAAGGTACAGGGTGTTTCAAAAATGACCGGTATATTTGAAACGGCAATAAAAACTAAACGAGCAGCGATAGAAATACACCGTTTGTTGCAATATGCTTGGGACAACAGTACATTTTCAGGCAGACAAACTTTCGAAATTACAGTAGTTACAATTTTCAACAACAGATGGCGCTGCGGTCTGGGAAACTCTATAGTACGATATTTTCCACATATCCACCATGCGTAGCAATAATATGGCGTAGTCTCTGAATGAAATTACCCGAAACCTTTGACAACGTGTCTGGCGGAATGGCTTCACATGCAGATGAGATGTACTGCTTCAGCTGTTAAATTGTTTCTGGATTCTGGCGGTACACCTGGTCTTTCAAGTGTCCCCACAGAAAGAAGTCACAGGGGTTCATGTCTGGCGAATAGGGAGGCCAATCCACGCCGCCTCTTGTATGTTTCGGATAGCCCAAAGCAATCACACGATCATCGAAATATTCATTCAGGAAATTAAAGACGTCGGCCGTGCGATGTGGCCGGTCACCGTCTTGCATAAACCACGAGGTGTTCGCAGTGTCGTCTAAGGCAGTTTGTACCGCCACAAATTCACGAAGAATGTCCAGATAGCGTGATGCAGTAATCGTTTCGGATCTGAAAAATGGGCCAATGATTCCTTTGGAAGAAATGTCGGCCCAGACCAGTACTTTTTGAGGATGCAGGGACGATGAGACTGCAACATCGGGCTTTTCGGTTCCCCATATGCGCCAGTTCTGTTTATTGACGAAGCCGTCGAGGTAAAAATAAGCTTCGTCAGTAAACCAAATGCTGCCCACATGCATATCGCCGTCATCAATCCTGTGCACTATATCGTTAGCGAATGTCTCTCGTGCAGCAATGGTAGCGGCGCTGAGGGGTTGCTGCGTTTGAATTTTGTATGGATAGAGGTGTAAACTCTGGCGCATGAGACGATACGTGGACGTTGGCGTCATTTGGACCGCAGCTGCAACACGGCGAACGGAAACCCGAGGCCGCTGTTGGATCACCTGCTGCACTAGCTGCGCGTTGCCCTCTGTGGTTGCCGTACGCGGTCGCCCTACCTTTCCAGCACGTTCATCCGTCACGTTCCCAGTCCGTTGAAATTTTTCAAACAGATCCTTTATTGTATCGCTTTTCGGTCCTTTGGTTACATTAAACCTCCGTTGAAAACTTCGTCTTGTTGCAACAACACTGTGTTCTAGGCGGTGGAATTCCAACAGCAGAAAAATCCTCTGTTCTAAGGAATAAACCATGTTGTCTACAGCACACTTGCACGTTGTGAACAGCACACGCTTACAGCAGAAAGACTGCGTTGTCTTCTATATCTTTCACATCACTTGCAGCGCCATCAGTTGTTGAAAATTGTAACTACTGTAATTTCGAAAGTTTGTCCGCCTGAAAATGTACTGTTGTCCCAAGCATATTGCAACAAACGGTGTATTTCTATCGCTGCTCGTTTAGTTTTTATTGCCGTTTCAAATATACCGGTCATTTTTGAAACACCCTGTAAGTATCTAAGGTTCGAGCCCTGTTTGGCACATGGTGTTAATAAGCCAGGAAGGCACATTAAAGGATATATTCATCTAAAGTCCCTGTCACTGAATGATCAGTTTTATTATTTTACCCATCATCAGCAACTCTAGTTGTACATAACGAAATAATAAGCAACGAGTCGCATAACAGAAATTTAATGTCTTTACCGGTTTTGGGAACTTAGTGCTCTTCTTCAGAAGATCATACCTATCGCAGTTATGAAATTCTGAAGAATGGGTAAAGAAACTAAACTTCTTCTATGCAGCTGGTTGCTTATTAATTCATTATATAGTTAAGTGAATACTATTTTTGTGCATGACAGTTGCTACTATTTTGAGTTGCCTGATATTATTATTTTTCATTTGTCATGCCATGAGGGGAGGGGGGTGACGCATAAATCTTGAAATTTGTTAATAATTGTCTAAGAGTGAGCGTGTTAATCAAATTGTGTAATCAAACAGTATATCATACACAGGGTACGATATACTTAATGTTCAGTAACTAATTAAAGGATACTAAAAATAAATTCTTTTTTACTATCCCTGGAACAAATGGAGTTAGATTATTTTCTGTTTACTTACTTTTCAGAAAATTCTAAATTTGGAAAATGATGAAATAAATGCAGGTTTGAGACTCTTTAAGGAAGAAAATCCGTGCTGTCCACAAAAATCTATTGCGCTGGTTGGCTTTAGCATGTTCCAGCCAATTACAGAAGAGAACGTGAGAGATTTCTGCGCTCTCGTCTCGACAAGCCTTAGCTTCAGTAGCGGGAGGACCTACGTTACGGTGTAATTTCGCAGAAAAGTGTTGTAATTCTCAGCGAGGGATCTAGGAGATACAACAGATTAAAATCTAAACTGGACTGACCACGTAACTACTATGTACAAAAAGGCATCAGCATCGCTTTGCGCCCCACAAAAACATAACAAGGTCTTCCCTCTTGACCTGGAAAAGAGACTTGTACACTTCTACATCCAGTTGTTGATTACGTCAATGATATCCAGCAAGGTCTTTCTCAGAAAAGCCCACGGCGCCGGGAACTGGTTACGAGTGCTTGTGTTCTTAATATCTGTGACTTTCGACTCTTTGAGAATATTTCGCCATCATACGCACAGCTGTCTTGGCTGCTGCAGATAAGCACATAGATTTCCATACCCTCTGTCTTCTGTCTTATCAACTACGCTATCCCTCATCTCTCTCTTCGATCTTAACGCTCTTGTCTGAACAACATGGCGGAAACACGCATTCTCATCAGAGCAAAATCCTTCCTCTCCCATTCTACCGTTCAGCTACTTTTTTCACGTCCCTTTAGTATCATTTAACAGACTCTGGAATAATTTCCTGCATTATATCATAGAACTGAATAACATCTCCAGCTTCACAAACAGTTAATGAAAAATCTACTAAATCAACAACAGTGAATACTATTTTCCCTGTACACATTCGTTATCCTTCAACATACTTCTTTCTAACCAGACCTTCCTCTTTTCCCAGTATTCTTAGCTGATTTAGTCTACTTTAATTTCTTTTTCCCCAACCCGCTACACTAGAAATCATATATTTTGTACACCTAAAAGATCTTTTTATATTTGCAAGTATCATTATTTTCACTATTGCCATTATTATTACTACTATTATTATCAGTGGCAGCAACAACAGTCATAGAAGTACTGCCAATATTAATATTAATTATTCATGGCTAGTTTTATTCAGTCACATTGTCGCTAGAGACACTCAAATCATTTTAACATTTTTTCGCAGTAAATTTGTTATTTCTTAGATAAATAAGACGTGAAAAAATGATGTTTACTTGTGAATCTGAGGTCTGATTTAAGTAAGAGCCTGATGGCCCTAAACGGATCAGATTAAATAAATAAATCCGTACGTACATATTATCAAAACGTGTGTGTGTGTGTGTGTGTGTGTGTGTGTGTGTGTTTTCTCCACATCATTTTCTAAACCAGTGGTGAACTTAACCAAACTTGGTACAGATATCGCTTACTGTCAGGAAACGATCGCTGTTGGGGTAAGAACCTATCTACCATTGTTCAGGAGATACGACATCATAAACAATGAGATACCTGAAACACTGACCCATCGTGCATGAAGTTTTAATACATTTATTCTTTATTACTAAGACACTCCTGCGATCGAATTAACATAAGGAAATCCGTGACACCTCTCAGCACTTTTGACATGTTTCAACTGCGAAGCGCGAACAGATTTAAGCGAAAACAGTAGCGAGCTATAGAACTGATAACAGGCGTTGCCATAGAGCACCACCATCACCACATGTATAGTGATGCGTAGAGACATCTACAAAACCGCGTTGTGGACACATGAAGCAACTCTATGTATACATTCGTAGATTAGATTAGATTAATTATTCATTCCATAGACCCATAAAAGAGGGAATCCTCCTGGGTGTGCAACATGTCAGATAAACATATTACAAAAATATAATTAGAAAAACTTGAGTTTCATTAGTTTTAATGATCCTCAGTCAATAAACAGTAAAATTATGTACATGAATTAAATTTTAGCTTCTAATATTTACAGGTTGAATACTTACATCTGCTTTCATTAAATCCATCATTCGGACATTTGCTAGTTTCTTGGCTATTACAAACAAGTATTGTCAAAAATTAAAGTGAACTTTTCATTTCAGTGATCCTCAGTTAAGAACACTATTTACAGACTTAAGACTTACATCTGCTTTCCATACATCCATCATTCACACAATAGGTAGTTACTTGGCTGTTACAACCAAGTATTGTCAAAAATTAAAGTATAATAAACTTTCATTAAAATGGTCTGCTGCACTTTTTGAGAAACTCATGGATGGAATAGAAGGAGTTGGCCACCAATATTTCTTTTAAATTATGTTTAAATTGTGCCTTGTCTGAAACTAAACTGTTAATGGTTGCTGGTAACTTATTGAAAATATGCGTTGCTGAATACTGCACTCCTTTCTGGGCAAGAGTAAGTGATTTTAAATCTTTATGTATATAGTTCTTATTCCTAGTATTGATACTGTGTACTAAGCAGTTAGTTGGAAAAAGAGATGTATTATTTACAACAAACTTCATTAAGGAATAAATATACTGAGAAGCTGTGGTTAATATGCCCAATTCTTTGAATAGGTTTCGACATGATGTTCTTGGATTTACACTGCTCATTACTCTTATTATACGCTTCTGTACTCTAAATTTTTTTCCTCTTCTAAACGTTACTTCTTAACGTTACATTATGCATACTTCTTTGTACGACTGTTTTAATAATTTCAAAGGTGTTTCCACGAAAAGATATAAACGGATTTACTCGATATTACACTACAAACACAGTTTATTTTGTGTTTCCGATTCTAATAGCAAATTGGCAAAATGAACACACGGGCAATGCCGGATTTGTCAGCTAGTAATATATATATATATATATATATATATATATATATATATATATATATATAATTCGCTATCTCAGAGAAACTGAGTAGTTAGGATCATATGAGATTAGCTGAAAACAGTCTCCCGAAGGTTAGAGATTTATGGATAATTTTGTGACTTTCTTCCGATAGGCTGGAAAAATTGCCATCGCGCGCTTTACAGTCTTAGCGCAGGAAGTTGTGATTATTGAATATTGATGACCTATGTAGCATTTAGCGAGCATACAAAACTTCTAAACGTTACATGACCTTTGCTGCAGTTTGATTGTTACAAAAACTGTGGTTCTTCGGACAGAAAGTCGCAAGTTCTGTACTTATGCTGGCTACTTGTGGGAGAATGCAATATGTGGGTGGACATAATAGTAGAAACGATGAGCAAGTATTTGTTTTTACTGCAAGAATTGTTTGTTCGGGTGAACGTGGTAGCAGCATGCGTACTGTTAAAATGTTAAAATAACAGACATTTTAGGCAATAACTTGTTTTATTTAGTAGCCTTATTCAGATTTGACATAATGAAGCCCCTTTGCAGCAAGAACTAGAGCGTATCATGCACCCAGCTGAAACCTATAGTGCAACCTATTTCGGAAACAAGTTTTTCTCATCATCCATCAAGACACTCACTAGGGTGAGTGACCAATGGTTTTCTTCTTTTTTTAGAGAGTGCCACCGCAGCCTTTTAAATTCAAATGTTTTTGAATCTGGTTCAAAAAATGGTTCAAATGGCTCTGAGCACCATGGGACTTAACATCTATGGTCATCAGTCCTCTAGAACTTAGAACTACTTAAACCTAACTAACCTAAGGACATCACACAACACCCAGTCACCACGAGGCAGAGAAAATCCCTGACCCCGCCGGGAATCGAACCCGGGAACCCGGGCATGGGAAGCGAGAACGCTACCGCACGACCACGAGCTGCGGACGAATCTGGCTAGTATCCTTTGTTATGAAACTACTCACAAAATACTGTAGCACTCGACACTTTGGGAGGTCCGGAGATTTAGGAGAGCGGAGAAAAAGAAAGGGTCTGATAGCGATGTTAATTATGGGCTGTGATGTTATGATGTTACGATGTCCCAGCCAAGGAATAATGTCCGCTGACGCTCTAGGGTCCACAGTGTGCAAAGGTGAGGCCGACGTTTCTCTGGAATAAAGACTGTGACCGCCGAGATACAAGGACTGTTGCAATTTATTGCTCGGCCTACTGTAAAGATAAATTCCCGTTCGTTTTTATTTAGGTACATCATTAGACGTCTCCTTGTGTGAACTTCCAGCCCATTCGACTCACGTCAGTCTCGTTGGGTTTGTGTTCGTGTACTTACCTTATGAATCCGACGTTCTCATAGTAGCGCTCAGCTGTTACGTAGTTTACCCGAATCCAATTGGTGGAACAAAAATTATTGTTTGTTTGTTTGAGGGATCAGAGGTGTAACAGTGTCGTGGGTTAAATTCCAAAACTCTGCATTAACTTACGGAGAGAGAGGGACTCCAACATTGCCGATGGCGATCTGCCGAACAGGTGCGTTTAAATCGGAGTCGTCCTTGATCCATTTCCCGAAAGTAGGCTGCGGCCCCTCCATACTCTTATCACCATTGACCCAAGTATGGCGCAACGTTCTAGACAGATTTATCACAGTCCTCTTAAGTGAAACAATCAGCACTTCATTTGGCGCGAATACCAGCAACATGGAATCAACTTTAAAAGTTTGTCTGGAGAGTAAGCCACAGGAAATATCTGCACCATTATCTTACTTGTGGCATAAAGGGCAACGAGATCGGTGTCCTCAAAGTGATGACACACTCATCCGTTAACCTATTCTGTTCTTTTGTACAGAACACAACTTTTGCTCTATAGCCAGTTTCGGGTAATTCATTATTATGATATGGTAATCAGTCGAAGCACTTGCGATAGCATATGTCACGACTATCAAAATGTTATGTCAAATCTACACTGGTTCCCAATTATGCAAGATACAGTCAAATGCGACAGCTGTCACATTGTGATTTAGAGGATTGTGTAATGTCCCCACACAAAATACCCTCTACCACGCACCAATTAATCATTGTCAATCAAACCATCCACATTCATTCACTTTGGAAAAGTACCTGATCTGATTTTCTCGTAACATATGCGGCGACAGCTCGACGACGCCAAAGTATTTTCTAGTGCGTTTATTCTTTGAAATAACAGAGACGCATATATGCATACTCCTTGGTTGTTAGAGTGGTAACGAGGACAGCTTCTGGAGTATCTGTTGAGGGATGGACGTGTTTCTGAGAGATACATATTCTGCTTTTCTTCTCGCTAAAGCGAGCCAATTGACATTTGTGCCGCTAGCGGTTTGTTTGAAGAGAAAGAGACTGTAAACGGAAAATAATTAAGACGCGGAATCACCGGAGATCTGGATATGTATAGGAGATGGATTTAATACACGATTTCCTTCATAAATAAGGATTGTGACTTTTGTTCGGGAGTGAATGAACGAATGAGTTTTTTTCTGAATCATTTGATGATCACGTTGGCCCTGTAATTAGTGGGGAAGTTTCAGCTGTGTCGAAGAGAGCCTGCAATCACTGAGTCTGTGTTAAATCGTCCAAAAAGGCTTCGTACACATCTGTAATTCGCAGTCTTTCGTAAAAGGAACAAATTGTCCACACGATTGATTCTCCCGACTGAATGCAGTGTTTAACAGTAATAATAAATGTAAAGATCTCTTACAGCAAGCCAGCCGCTGATTACCAAGACGAAGGACTCCACCAAAGATCCTATTTGGCTGATTTCACGTAATGAAATATTATATTAAAACCTGTACATAGATAAAGGAGAGAGAGAGAGAGAGAGAGAGAGAGAGCGAATGAAAATAGAGATAATACTAATAATCCTCCATTAGTGTAACTTTTCTCCTGTCTTATATCGGATCAGCCAAGAAATGGGAGGACCTTACTTTACTGTATAGATTTGTGTGAAGGTGAAGGGATCTTAAAGGCAACAGATACACGTCTATACAGACAAGACATTACACAAAGTTAGCGGCTAGCTGCATTCAACATCTATTCTTAGATGAAGAGACGGCAACTTATTATCCTTAACATTTAAAAAATGTTGAAATTGGATGCTAATGTTGGTTTGACAAACCACATTAATGTTGCTGACATGACGATGTCGAATGTACGAGGTGCGACAATAAAGTAATGAGACTGGTTTTCTTTGCAAGATGTGGCAACCCTGCAGGCTTGCATAGGCACAATATCTTTGACCTTGGTCTATAAGCTGCTTCTAGTCCAAGCGGCACATCGATGCAACTGTTAAGTCGTGAGTTGTGCTGTAGTAAGGTAACACGTGTTTGTTTCTCTCGTCACGGAAATGGAACCCCATAATATTGCGCAACGGTATGCCATTTCTTTTTCCGTTAAATTGGGTGAAAATGTGACAACAGCTTACGATAAGCTTCAGAAGGCTTTTGGAGAGTAGGTTATGTCACGAGCTTAAGTTTTTCGTTGGCATAAAATGTTTAGTGAAGGCAGAACGAATGTAGAAGATGACGACCGCAGTGGACGACCGTATACTTGGTCCTTTCACTGTTTCTGGGTCTGGCAGTTGGTCGGTTGGCGTGGAGCAGCGAGGAAATCTCCGCGACACGTAGTTAGGCCGGGCTCGCTGGCGGCCTCCATGCAGTTGCAGAATGTGTGGAGCTGTTCGCATTGGTACAAGGTTTGTGGCTCACCGATCCTGGACATGAAAGTTGGGTTTTGACTTAATCTACCAGCAAGTCGCGACTGTTCACAATGTGTCATTTGGAGTTCGTTGTCAGGCGTTGGGATATTCCTGTGAGCAACAACATGTGTTTTCAAGTTGGCAAATTTTAGCCACCCTCCGGTGGAGTTTAACTGTTCTTGGTTATTTGAGTTGAAGTGCACCAGCGGAATCTTCTGCCTTGTGGCCGTTAATTTTCCGGTTACCTGCCCTGGCCTTGACGTAAATTCAGGCAGTGTATTTTGCACATCGTGTTGTCGTTGTCCAGCATGGTGTGTAGTTTGACAGCTCAATGTGTAACTGGTTCAAAATGGTTCAAATGGCTCTGAGCTCTCTGGGACTTAACTTCTGAGGTCATCAGTCCCCTAGAACTTAAAACTACTTAAACCTAACTAACCTAAGGCCATCACACACATCCATGCACGAGGCAGGAATCGAACCTGCGACCGTAGCGGTAGCGCGTTTCCAGACTGTAGCGCCTAGAACCGCTCGGCCATCCTGGCCGGCGTATAATTGGTTGTGGGCGCCAATATCTTCTACATTGTTCCATTGAACTCCCTGTTGTGTGCTGGTCGGGTGAAGTGGAGGTTATCTTGTCGGTGGGTCCGTTGACTGTCTGTCGGTTGAGTTGTCGTTGTATCGACAATGGTTGGGCCGACTGCGTATCTCACATCAGCGAGTTTCAGTGTTTGAATTCCAGGCCGATCCTCGGAACGTCTGAGCGCCCTTGGGTGTACTGCCTTTGCTTGTTTGTTCTTGTTGTTTGTACTTCTATGGCTTCTAGCTGACTTTTAGGTTAAGGTTGTTTTGCCCTTAAGGCGCCAGATGGTTTGGGCCTTCAGCCTAACTTAAGAACTGTTTTACATAAAGTCTTTGGCACTTTTAAAATTAATATTATTGAGTCTTAAGTGTTGGGCCTTCAGACAATTTTGAATTTAAGTTATTTGCCCCTGAAGTGTCAGATTGTTTGGGCCTTCAGCCTAATTAAGGAACTGTTTTATAATATGGTTTTGCCTTTTAAATTTCTGATTTTGGTTGAGCTTTAAGTTATTGGCTTTCAGCCGTTTTTAAATTAAAGTGGTCTTGCCCTTAAGGCATGAGGTTATACTGTACATTCACCGCTAATTAAGTTCCAAAACTAGAGCTGTGTTTTTTTTTAAATTCTTGGTTCTTGTAATGTTTGATAAAAAAGAAGGTTGTATGTTCGAGTGTAACTGACAGTTGCTTATTTTGGCCCATTTCCACAACTTAAACTACCTTTCCTGTCCTGAGGGTTTAGCAGGGCGTCTCAGCAACACTTTCAATGTGCAAGTGAGATCGAAATTATTAGAGATTGGTTGTTGAACGAGTTGGTAGTTTCTTTTCGGTCTTTTTTACTTACCTGCCGGACAAACTTGCTCACTGGCTGATACGCCATATGAGCAAATATTTTTGACTCGATTTATTATGGAAACAGTGAAGAATATTTATTCTAGGCTCTTTACAATATGTACAAGAAAGTGCTTTTCATTTATACCGCATTCATCTAAAGGAAACATAAAAGGGGTAAGGAAACAAAACAAAACATCTTGACTCTGAGGATAATAAAACGTTAAAGACAATGATTTTCAGTCACGATGAAGTCATCGGTGAAGAACCTTTCAAATGGCTGGTAACGCGATCTTTGTTGTGAACATTGGTAGCTGAATGGGTAGCATTACTTACAATTCAATAATAACAAAATGAGGCATACAAGAAAATACTATTAAAAATTTTTTTTAGCATTTGTTGGCGTACTATTGAACTATAAGTAGAAACGAATTTAATTCTCGTTTATATAACGTAATAGCGCCCTTCGATTACAAGTGAGTGGGTAAAACAGTGTCATCGATAAAATATTGCAGGAGTCAGTGATGTAAAAACTACATTTTACGTAAGACTGTAATAGTATACGTCAGTTTGTCAGAGGCAGCTCCCTTTCCTAAACAGTACTACTTATTAAAATGTTCATTTCCGTGACAGTTTGTGGTGAGACACCGCCTTCCTTAAAATTAAAATGTTGATTTTAAAACTGTAGTTTAACGATCGTGCACGGCAAGGTCTGAGAGGCCCGCCCCCGGCCCCGGCCCCGGCCCCGGCCCCGGCCCCTAGGCAGTTTCGGCGCCCGGCCGAGACCTCAGCAGTGTGATGTAGCTGCGCATGATGCTCTCGATGCGCACGCGGTAGTCGGGGCCCAGCTTGCGCGCCCACATGCTGATGCGCTGCTTGGACAGCGACTCGCTGCCCTCCATGCTGGGCACGTTCTGCGGACTGATCATCATCGCCGGCATCAGCCAGAAGCCCATCAGCAGCCCCCAGAGCGCGTGGCGTTGCACCTGCAATGTTTCGCACATTTCACTTGTAGGTCATCTCTTGACCTCAAATTTGTTGCAAAATAGAAATGCAAGCTAATCGTGCTCGTGGACTCTCATATGATATAACCACAAACACCTGCGAAGCGGAATATG